>NC_056766.1:3264500-3566000 GCF_018687715.1 Carya illinoinensis
TTGGTGTGTTGGCCCTGCTGCCTAAAGGATAATTGATTCAATCAGTTGGGTTGCTAGAGTTATCAGCTGTCCTGCAATGTTACAAAGTAAAGTAGAGAAAGTTATGTTAAATACTATTGAGTAATGTTAAATACAGTTATAGATTATGTAAATATCGTATATTCATTTTGAAAAAAAGTAGAATATATCATTAAAAATTTAATTTTTTTACGTAAATTTCATATTTATTCATTTTTTTCAAAATGAGTATGCAATGCTTGCGCAATCCATTATCACAAATATCATATCTCTATACTATTTTCTAATTCATAAAATATGTAGTAGTTTTATTTTCTAATTCATAAAACTTTAAATAGATCTTAATCCTTCAAATTCTATTCTTATTTCTTATTCCAACATGTTGAGGGATTCCTATCCATATTTTTTATTAAAGAAATTAATGATTGATTTATAATGTCAGGTCAATGACATAAAAATTTAAAAAAAAAAAAAATACAACTATGTTGCTTGTGACTAAAACTGATATTAACTCTCTTTAAACTAAGAGACAATGTCTTGATCAAGACTTTGGCCAATTATGTGTGGTGGTTGGCTAAAAACCAAGAAAGAAGCGGCGTTGGTGTAAAGGTTTAATTGTATTAATCTGAGAGAAATGACTTTAGGCAATAATGCACTAATTATAATATTGTCATATTCATTAAAAGACATGATGACATTGAGCTGAAAAAGACATTATATATGTCTATGATATTGAAGATCATTGCATGGATATGATGTTTAGAAACAGCTAGCTAGCTTGTTCATAATCTCACTGCATGCTTCTAAGATATATTCTCAATGCATGCTTTTGGTCATCATCAATGTTAATACTTGTATGATCATAGTTATTGTTTTAAATTAGGTATATAAGATACAATGTGCATGGCCTCATTACTAAGAAGTATATATATATATATATAAGAAACTGAGATTGCAATATTTTTTCCTCTTTTAACGTTTCATGACTCCAAAATTTCCCACATGTTAATTGGGAAAAAATGATACAATATATTTTATGTTAAAATACGGTTAAATTTGAACAAATTACAACGCAATATTTTAAGAGAAGTGCTATAACTATAAAGAGATTTTATAAAAATAAATTCACAAACTAATATAGTTTCATTTGATATATTATATCTACTTTATAATAAAAGTAAATTTACAATCTGATTAATTATTGCATAATATAATCACGCCAGTCTGTGGATTAATTAGTTTTGTAACCAAAGCATTTCTCATACTATAATTCATATTTTATGGTCATATTGTATAAGTTTTTCTTAAATATTCAATAAATACTTAGAAATCTATTTGATACGTTAATTTATTACTTATATGAATTGTGACATTAAAGTGAAAACCCATTTGATTGTCAATTAGTGTTTAATGACATTAATATATATTATGTGTGTATGTATATATATATATATATATATATATATCACGGCCAGAATATGAAATGGTCTAATATTTATCATTGTTATTCCACTAAATCGATCTTACACTAATTAATGTTAATAAAATTAATAGAATAGTCTCTCTAGATCATCATTTTTATAATGGTGATAGCTAGAGGATGTCGACTATCAAAAAGGAGTGCTTCTAGATTAATATTGCTTCAACGTCCATTAATTTTTATTTTTATTTTTTATTTGACCATATGAAATAAGATAAATATATATGAGCATCATGAGGAACACCTGTCTGCAACACAACACAATGTTAACACCTAATACAGACATTACTTCCATGCCTTGACTTTTAATTTCTAGGCCTCGCTGGTCTCGTTTTGACGTATATTCTTACCTAATCGATCTGATACGAGCGTTGAAAATGATCAATTTATATATATATATATATATATATAGAATTGTTATAGATATAAAAAAAATTTATAAATTAATATAATTTCATAAAATCTATTAAATATACTTTTAAATAAAAATAGATTTATAAATTGATATACCAAGCCGACTACATCATTTTATGAATCTACTTTTATCAAATATTTTGCGGCTAAAATATTATATATATATTCTTGTAGAATTTATAACGCCATAGAAAATAATAACACATTCCAATCAGAAACGTCTGTACTACTTCCACCCACGTAGTACTCTTTGATCTTGTTGACATTCTCTTGCAATTTACGTACAATCATTATAAAAAAGATATTCTTTATTTTATATTTTATTATTTATAATTATATCAGTTTGATGTGCCATATTTCAAGTGATCGATAGCATTTAGTTGATTGATGATTGATATATAAGACTACTGATCTATCCATCTATCTAACAACAATAAAAATTTCTATTTGAGATCATTCTGATCGGGTTCGCATTTCTTTTTCCCTAACAAAGTAGTATATTTATAGTAAATAAAACTATTGATTGCATAATGAGTTGGGTTCATATAAGAAACAAATATATATATATATGCAAGCTTTAGCACACTCATGATCATGATGATCTTCATCATGAGGAAGAGAAGGCTACGATAAAAGAAAAAAGGTATTGGGGTTTTGTTGCATGCAAGTTTCTTACGTTAATTCTCATCTAGTTTTTGGGTTAGTTTCTTGGTCAAGTTGGTCGTTAGTTACATGTTAAGTTTGAGTTAGAGTATGAGTAGAGGTAAATCCGTTTTGGTCTCTATTTTTCTTTAATTGGTGTTGTTTGGATAGTGTATTGGGATAAAATAAAAGTTGAGTAAAATATTGTTAGAATACTATTTATTAATATTATTTTTGTTTTGTATTTTGAAAAAATAATTATTTATTATATTTTGTGTTATTTGAAAAAATTATAATAATGAGATAAGATGAGATAAAACACTTTTACTATCTAAACAATGAGTCATAATTGTGTTGGAAAGTTGAGATTCCTTGAAAATGGTGATAAGAAAATGTTTATTTGTAGTAAGTTATTTTTTACAAAAATGACAATTTTTTATTGAAATGAGTATATTCTCATAGTAAATAATTCATCACAAATATTTATTTTTCTTATAGTGAACCTCATCACTTTGCTATATTGATTGGGTAGTGCAATGGTGGCTCTTGACACCACCCACTGAGAAAGCTAAATGCCTCTTTTTATTTTTTTGTCTTTTTTCATGTATTTTTTTTATATTCTTAAATATTTTTAAAAAAACTAGTAATATCATTAAAAAATACTTACTTAACCATTAAGTAAAAAAAAAAGAGTTTCAATAAAAATGTTTGAAAACCCGAAATGGAGACCTCAAGTATTTCTCATATTGATTTGGTTGCAATTTCTCTATTTCAAGGTAGGAAAATACTTTAGTTATAAAGTGATTATATAAAAATAAATCTTTAAACCGATGTAATCGGCTTAATGTGGTACGGCAAATTGTAAAAAGTAATATATCAGTTTATGAGTTTAGTTATATAATTTTTTTAAATCAGCAGGTGTCTAAAATATCATGTCTGTAGCACAAGCATGCAACTATTTTGACTTATATAAAACTCTAATCATGAGTTCTACAACAAGATAAGTGTATACACCCTAATTTGTGTCATAGAAGTCTTAGCATAATAGGGTAATTAATTTCAATCAAATGATCAAGAAAGACTGGAAAGCCGAGTGGACCTCACTCACCTTCACTTTTACTTCAACCAAGTCTAAATCAAGTAGTAGTGCACATTGATGTTCATATAGATAAGTTAGTACGCCACCAACCTACATATATAGTGGGTTTGCTTTTTTTTGTTGTTGTTGTTGTTGCCATTACTAGCTTTTTTAAAGTATGTCATTATGTTCTTAAAAATAAAAGTCACACGTATACTTGAGATTCTCTTTACCTTGTTAGCAACGGCAACCATGATTGTTAGTAAAGGCAACGGCTAAATGATGGCGCGGTAGTTGTTATGTATCTTAATGCATCATCTTGTGGTAATAATTCCACTCTTACCTATATATCATTCTTGGCCACTGCCTAAGATTTTACAGCTAATTATTCTATGAACTCACACATTATTTGTTACTAACGACAAGAGAACAAGTAAATAAAACAAGAAAAATTAATTACGCACGACATAAAATTTACGTAATTCGACAATGTATTTATATTCACAAAATTATAGAAGATTTTATTTTAAATGAAAATTGAATATACAATGCAATAGTACGGCAACCATATGAAAATAAAATAATATATATGTATATATATATATATATATAGTAAAACCTAATTAGCAGATTGAATTGGATCAGCTCAAACCGGAGCAATCATGGCTTAAGCTTCGTTGAAAATTCACTAAAAAATCACAACAAATCTTTGGGCAATACACAGATATGGCTTAAGCGAGATTATAATAATATAATCCCTTGAAAGTCGAAAATGGTCTAGGGTTATTCAGACAGTATAAATAATAATCATGGGATCTCAAAGCTTTTCATATATTCTTTAAATTAAGCAATAAGATACCTCCCTTCGGGATAAGTTACTGGATATTTACAAAGTCAGAAACGTGGAGGCAGACAGAGTAGCCTTTTTTCCACCCCCCATAAAAAGAAGACAAAAGCCTAAGCTCCTCAAAAGACAACGCAAAATGTTAAAAAAAGTTATAAAAAATATGAAAAATCTGAGAAACAGATGGCCCTCCATCATCACCATCGTCATCATCTAGAACACCATGACTTTTTGTACCCAAGCTCTTGGATATGAATCCCTCATTAATAACTCTGGTTACCAAGAAAATGACAAGAAGACCAAAAGCGTCGGTCATGATAATGCTCCTAAACCAACCTCTCCTCCAAGCAAACCTCAATCACACACCCGTGTTTGTTTCAGCCCCACATCTCTTCCTCTGAATTTTCCCACAAAAAGAAAAAAAAAAAAAAAAAAAAAAAAAACCATGCTTGATCCTGCGACAAAACTGCTCCAAAATGGTACCCGATCCTCTGATCACATCGGTCATGTAAGTGACAGTTCTGGTAATAGTTATCAAGCCCGGAACTATGGCTCCCGGGCTCGAAAAGCAGCTCAAAACTACACGAAATATAACAGCTGGAATGGCACGGAAGTGCGGTTTGCACCGGAAGTGAAGGCGGTTGACGACTCTGATATCTGTTCGCCACCTTTATGGACGACAAGTCCGCCGGAAAGCCCTCAGCACCGGGAAAACCACTACCGGAGCCTGTCTCCAAAATCGAGAACCGAAGCCATTGCCAGAGGCCAGCAGGAGCTCATGGAAATGGTGCGGAACATGCCTGAGTCGTGCTACGAGCTTACGTTGAAGGACCTCGTGGAGCAGCCCTTGGTTGAACCTCCGCGCGAGAGCGTGTCCGAAGAGAGAGATCCGAGCACTGAAGTTTTGTATAGGAGGGAGAGCAGCAGGAAGATGAGTGGTAAGAGGGCACTCGTGAGAAGAAGTACCAGCGGCATAGATGGCGGAGGGCTTTATCTTAAGATGGGCTTTCCCATATTTTTAGGGTCGAGGAAGAACAATAAGAAAAATGAGCCTGTCACAAATACTAATGCAAAAGTCCCTCCCAAGCCTCCGGTGCCGGATGGATCTGCAAAGGTTGTAGATAAGGAGTGGTGGAAGAAGAGATTTTCGGTATCCGGGGAGAGTGAAAGTGGTGGGTCGATTAGCAATAGCGGAAGCATGAAAAGCAGCGGCAGCAGCAGCAGCAGCAGCAGAAGCAGCATCGACAGAAGCAGAAGCAGAAGCAGAAGCAGCAGCAGGTTTGTTGTAATTACTTGAAATTTGAATACTAATTAGTTGATAGTTTTGGCAACATCTCTAGAATTAATCCGATTAATCTTTCAAAAGATGGTTCCAACTTTTCTTTTAAGTTTTTGGAGAAGCTGCTCTGGTGTGAAACAGAGGAACCCCGTTTCTGCAGTTCCCCGTGAAAGTTCTTGTCAAAGAAAAAAACCCCATTGAAAAAATATCACCACTAACAATTCTCAGTCAATAATCAATTGATTATTCTTTTGAAAATTCAGTTTTAGCTCAAAAATTCTCTGGAATTATGGGTCAAATTTTCAACATTTACAACTTGTAAATGTTCATTCAGTTAGTTGCCTTCTGCTTTGGCCAACCCCATCACTTAGAGCATGCAAAAATTAATGGTGGGATAACTTTTGCAGCTACCAATATAGAATAGGTAAGGTTGTAAGGTTTTGGGGACAATACTCAAATGGATATTCATTTAATGCTCAAAACATTTTTATTACTAGAGATTTTCCTAACATATTGAAATAAAAACAGTCTACAGGCACCCATTAATTACAAATATTGGCTTGAAAAGTCATAGGTGTTGTATTAATTGGAAAATTTTACTGCTAACCAAGGTTGAGTTTAACTATGGACATAACACATTACCTTAAGCCAACCTGATGCAGCTGACTCTATACTAGATTACGTATCTAATCTTAGGAGATTGCTTTTTTCTGCTTTTCAACTCAATTTTGTGTTCATTATTATTTAGTATTTAGTATTGAGACCCTTTTTTCTTTTAAATGTACTGCAGGCATGGCAGTGGTAGCTGCTGGTGCTTCATCCGCACCAAGAAAAAGCATATTTCGGAGTAAATAAGCTGCCTCTAATGAAAAAAAAAAAAATAGGGGTACAATATATATTTTCATGTAATTATCCTTCAAAGAATGTTTAGTTACACTACAGTATACAAGATCATTGCAGAGAAAGTTTGCAACTTAGTATGTT
Organism: Carya illinoinensis; assembly: GCF_018687715.1. Classification (NCBI taxonomy): domain Eukaryota; kingdom Viridiplantae; phylum Streptophyta; class Magnoliopsida; order Fagales; family Juglandaceae; genus Carya; species Carya illinoinensis. The sequence continues at coordinate 3,271,240 of NC_056766.1, forward strand.
TATATTCTTTACAGATTTTCAAAGAGTGCATCTGTTTTCTCTTTTTTTTTTTTTTTTTTATTCAGTTTCCTATGTTCTTGCCAATAGATGGGTGTTGTTTTGTATTATTCAGTTCCAAAATTTTACAGAGTTTATGAGTGATCTGTGAACGGGTATTATTATAATCAAAAGAGCAAGTTCTTCACCTTAGATTTTGTCATCTTCAATCAAATTGATCGATACGACACATTTTAAGCGATTGTCAAGAGAGAATGACATAAGCTACTTAAAACGTTCTGCATTAAGTAAGATCCAGGAATACGCAATGACTATGACAAAAGACTTTTGGTTCAACCCAACCCAACTCAATCTTGACAGCCCTTAAAATGGGAAAAAAATGGTTTTCTCAGGTCCTCTAGAAGCATGTCCAGATTCAAGTCAATGCAATAAGCATGTCCAGATTCAAGTAATTAAGTTTCCTGATTTTCAGGCCCTTCTTGGCTTTGAATTCTCACCCGTTTTCTATGAAGAAAAAGGAAGCTTGGAAAAAATGGCGTCAATGGTATGAACAAGACTATGCCATTGCAGAAGATAAGATAAATTGCTCCAACCTCCATCCATTACCAACCATATTTTTGTTCTTTCTAGATTGTCTTGGCTATTTCCATCCAAAGTTGTGTGTCGCAAAAATACACAGGACAGGACAGGAAAGAATGGCCCAGCTGGAGGCCTTTTCATTCTTTAGTTTTGCTTTCCCATCTGAAACTAAAGAAGAAAGAAAGTAGGATAACAATGGAGCCTAATAACGTTTCATTCAAGCAAAAGTAGCTTTTAATAAAGTTGGAGATCCGTTGTAGAGCAACAATACGTTAGTCTCTCCAAAAATTGCCTGATAATTCGTCTTTTTTACTCACTCCTGGGACATGTGGTCATCCAGCCTCTCCTTTTTCATTAATGACCTTTAGGCAATGCTATTTTCACTTTAAAACCAATAAATAAATAAATAAAATACATTAAAAAAATGCTGATCTACACTGTGCATGCATTTCTCTTTTTCTTTGTTAATTAAGAGCCATTATTTTTTTTATTAGAAAAATTTCATATTCATAAAATAGAAACATTACAGAGAATGTTTGTCCAGCCATATGACTTGGGATACATGAATAGGAACACTACCCCTACCACATTTCTATATCTTCAACAGTCCAAGCGCATCTAGCAAGCTCGTGAGCTGTCCCATTCCTAGTCGATTAACATGTTGAACATTGCACTCTTTGAATAGCTACATAAGTCTTTTTGTTTCCGGCACTAAAACTCTTTGTGGGGCATATGAAACACTAACTTCAAGCTCAGAAACCATCGACAAGCTATCATTTTCAGGGATAAGCTTTTTTATCCCCATATTAGCACAAAATTGTAGGCCTCGAAACATGGCTAAAACTTCAATAGCAACAGGATCTAGAACCTCCTCTTCCAACTTACTAGCAGCATCACAATATCACCTTTTGTATCTCGGAGAATAATACCCACTTTAGCCTTATGTTGATCATAGAATATTGCACCATCTACATTCAGTTTTAGAAAGTCATTTGGTGAGGATTGCCAACGATAGTTTGTCTTCTACTGCGAAACTGGGACTTGCCTCATTAGGAAATTTTTTCATTGATAAAACAAAATCAATTACCTGATGTGGTTCCATGCATACTTTCTCATGCAACATTTTATTTCTTCTGAACCAAAAGCCCACCCATGCAATCAGTACAAAACTAGTCAACTCGTCAAGTGTGTCTTCTTCCTTAATGCTTAGAGCCACTTCCTTTAATGACATATTGGAATCCACTTATTTATTTATTTATTTTATTATTATTATTATTATTATTATTATTATAAAAGGAACATATCCAATCCAATGATCATGAACACTTGGACAGTGCATAAGGGCATAGGGTAGATCCTCCTTTTTGTCCTTTCAGAAAATACATTTACCATCCACATCAATATGTCTTCTTTTTAGGTTTTCAAATGTTGGAAGTCCATCCATGCATGCTCTCTAGGCAAATACTTTAACTTTGTTGGGAATCTTCAACTTCCATAGAGCAGACCATAATGAGTTTTGGCTTCTAGCATTCGAGGTTTCACCTATGCTCTCACCTTTGTTAGCTCTAAAGAATCGATAGGCACTTTTGAAACTAAATTTGCCACTATTTTCCTGGTCCCAAATGTAACAGCCCGCTAGAAATTCAATTAAGGAATTTCTATTGACTTTAGGAACCTCGTGAAAACTCTGTAAGTTTACACGAATCGACTAATCGCATAAATTTTAGCCTGTCAACATAGTTAGTGTTATCACTCACTATGGTGCTAGAAATGCGATTTTAATTATTTGAGATAGTTAGAAGTGTCAAAATGTATTATGGTTTGTGCCATTAGACTCGGAGGATTATTTAAAGTCTTATGGCGCAATAACATTTTTTCATATTTTCGGACAAAACGTATGTTCAAAACTGTAGATATTATTGGATAAAAAGAAATATCTTGAGGTAAATTTCATGAATATTATTGGGTAAAAATATTTTGAGTTGATAGATATTATTAGATAAAAATATCTTAAGTTGATGTTTTTTTTTAGATATTATTGGATAGAATATTGTAAGATAATCATTTATAGATTTTTTTTGGGTAGGAGAAAACTACACTCAACTCTCAAGTCCAGCCTCATCTCTTCCATATCTTATCCACAAATATCTCCAGCCATCCCTCCCCACGAAATTACTTCATTTATGCTTTCCATTGAAAGAATACCAAACACTCTCTCTCGTACAGCTTTTAGGAGTTCTTTTGCACACCCATTTCGAAGCTTTTGTAAGTGTTTTATCATAAAGTCTCCTTCATATAAGTTGTTCCTCTTTGAGTCTAGTTTCCGTAGATATATTTTTCGTATCATTCCATGGTCATTTGGTCGGTCAAAAGTATTTTTAACCATAGAAAGGTCATTCTGGGCGTGAATCTGGAGAGTATGTTATAGTTTGGAGTTTTTGACCAAGCTAATGGATAGATATTGGTCCGAAATTTTTATGAAGTATTGTTAACATGTATATATGACTATTGGTTGAGGATTTTTGCATGATTAAAGGTTTTGATGAAAGATTTTCTTAGATTTAGAAACTTAGAAACTGGAAGAGGAAAAACAGTTTCTGTTTTGAGAAAGTTTAACTCTTTGGTGGTCTAAACCTATTCTAATGACTTTGATAATTTTATTGGAGGATCCTAAACATCTTATATACATGTTATATTATTATTTTGAAAATATTTGATGTTAGTTTCAAAGATATGAAATTTTATGCAAAGAGATATTCAGATAAGCCAAAGTGTGGATATTCTTGGCTAAATTTATGTTTTGGTTAATTTCTAACCATGTGATCTTGAATTAGAAGCTTATATATGTTTTAGGACATCTTTTTAAACCATGTAATGGTTTGGTTTGAAGATCATATATTTATAAGTCATAGATCAAGAGATTTATCAAAACTAGTTGAGGAAAAAGTTCCTGTTTTTGGACTAAGTGTAAAACCAAAAACTCTAAATGTTATTTTTTGATTTTGGTGACTTTAGTTTGATGATTTAAAGCATGGTTGATATTAGGATGATATTATGAATATGTTAGAAGTAAGATTTGATTTTTGAAATTTTTGGAGATGTTTTGATTTAAGGTCAAAACTTGTGATTCAAGTGCTTGGATCTTTTTACAAAAAAAAGTTTGGTGTTGATTATTAGCTTTTTCTAAATGGATGTTTTAAGTATAGTTTTAAACTTAGGATTGGAAGATGTTTGTTGCAAAATTTTGGTTTAAGCATGAGTTTTGAAGTTGGAAGGAATTGCAACAAAAATAAAGGGAAATGGCCTATGGATGTTTCAACCATAATGTGTTCTTCATAGTTATGTTTTGTTTTAAATTTTTCTGAGTTGATATTTAAGTTTAGGACAAAATTTACATGAGGAATGTAAATTTTGGAAACTTTTGGAGTTAGTATGCAAAATCCTTAAATTATGGGTAAAACGGTCATTTTCCCACATGTAGAGAGTAAAATGAAAATTTTACTCTTTAAGTTAGTATTTTCCATATTTCAAATTATTAGTGATTTAGTTCTAACTTTTAGAATCACTAATTACAGTTCCTCGTAATCGCACTTGAAGTTTTATAAGAAACGCGGAGATCGAGGTAAGTTAGCTTTTAACTTACTAGCAGTCTACTGTGTATGTGTACTAAGTAAAAGAATTACAGTGTATGTATGTATGTTATCATATATGTCATGCCATGCCAAGTTATCATGTAATTGTCTATTATACAAAATTTATTCTGTCATCAAATTTTATCTGTTACACAATATATTCTGTCATGTATTACTATACATTACAAATATGTCATGCTAAATATGTTGTTTGTTATATGTTATGCCATGTTACGAAATGTTACTATCTCAAGTTGGTTATGTATTTCAAATTATGTTCAAGTCACGTTATGTTACGTCAGGGCTTCAGTCCTTTCATATTCCAGTCACGTTTCATCTTGAGTACATTATGATGTGTAGAATACATGGGGCCACAACAACTGTGGAGTATGTATTTACACATAGAATACATGGGGCCACAACAACTGTGGAGTATGTATTTTTCATGTTAAGTCAAGTTTGTGTAGAATACATGGGGCCACAACAACTGTGGAGTATGTATTTTTAATGTTAAGTCAAGTTTGTGTAGAATACATGGGGCCACAACAACTGTGGAGTATGTATTTACACATAGAATACATGGGGCCACAACAACTGTGGAGTATGTATTTTTCATGTTAAGTCAAGTTCGTGTAGAATACATGGGGCCACAACAACTGTGGAGTATGTATTTACACGTAGAATACATGGGGCCACAACAACTGTGGAGTATGTATTTTTCATGTTAATTCAAGTTTCAGAGTAAGTTCATGCTAAGTCAAGTTTCAGATCAAGTTCATGTCAAGTTAAGTTCAGTTCATGATTCAATTTAAGCTATGTCAATTATGCTATGTTGTACACTAAGTTATGCTTTAATTACTTATGAATTTGATTATGCATTTATGCTTTTACTGTCATACATGTATCATTAGTCTGTATGGAAGTTTTTTGTTAACTTGCTGAGATTTGTAATCAAATCTCACTGTGGTAGTCCCAACTACCATTCCCCCCGAATGGTAGATCTTGTTACAGGACCTGAAGGAGGATCAGGAGCTGACCAACTAGACACAGTCGACTGAACGACGGTGCGTCGTTAATGTTAATATAGTAGTTAAATTACTACTTTTACGATGGAGTTGCATCTCCAGTACTTTTGGATCATAACTATTTTGGAATAGTGCTGAGATCTTAGTTATTCAATGGATCTTTATGTATGAAGTATGTTTTAAGTATTGGGATATTTTCAGTTTGGTGCATAGTATTGCTAAAGAAAAAAATTATCCGCTGCGAATATTGCATAATGTTAGATGCATGTTAGGATTATTGCATCTTATATGTCATGAACGGGGGCAGGTAACCTTGTGTTGCATGTCTCGACGCTTCAAATGTCCGTCCGATCCCAAACGGAATTTGGGGGCGTCACAGGGTGGTATCAGAGCAATACGTCTCTGGGCAGTAAATCCACATGTCCTTAGGAAATGCACCAAACATTAGGCTTGAAATTTTAGTCGTTAGTAGGCTTGAATTTCTTAAGGTATGAAAGGTAGTATGTGATTTTTATACATATACTCGTATGTTTCAAGAAGGGACACATGACTCGTGATAGAATACCTCGGAATCCTAAGGGAGATAACAATTAAGAGGATCAGAATTTTCCGATGGATGAAGAATTAGTTGAGGTAAACATAGTTAACGTTGATCTGATTGCAATTGATGGTAGTATTGCATAATTGTTATTTTGGAGTAGGTCAAATCATTGGAGTTGGTAAATTGTACATTGTTTGATTCAAACGGGTCATTGTTTCTATTAATTGTGGTGCTTGAGAATTCAGTTTGGAAGCTAAATTGTTACTCTAGTGGTAAGAGTAAAAAATTTTCATTAGAAGTATTATTGTTCATACCAATGTAGATATAGAATACATTTTAGTAATATGAGAAAGGATATGTAGGATTGATGAATGGTATTCCACATATTTGGAGAATTGTTTCGATTCTAAAAATACGATAGAAATTGTGTTTGGAAGAGTAATTTGATTAGGAGAAGCTTTAGCTTTAGTAGGATTCATTTATGATAATAGTATTACCACGCCGCCAGTAAATGATTTCTGGCAAAGCACTATCTTTATGGATACATAGATCGATCTTCTTTTGAAGACTATTATATGGAGAGTAAAATCTTGGTCTTGAGGATTTATGTGAACATTAGGAACAAATCATTTAGAGTTAGAATAATTGATAATTTATGATGGATAGAAGAGTTATGACAATCATAAGAGAGAAAGTTTCAAGTTTAAGTTATTAACTGGTCAGTTATCAAAGTACCACCTAGGAAGATGACTGATTGTTGCGATTATAAAGAAGTAAGTTAGTCCTAGACCAGTAGAACTCCTTGAGGTTTTTATTAACTTGAAGATTACTGAGAGTTTGGATATGCATGATTAAATGCATATTTATATGAGTCATTGGATCATGTCATATATATGAAAATCCCTAAAAGAAATAAAATGGAGTACATAAAACATATACCAAAAGATAGAAACACAAATATGAATATTTGTGAAGAATTATTTTATTATCATAAAGCAAAATTACAGAAATTTGAGGCTCTTTGCCTCAATCTTTAAACGTTCTTGCTCTTCAAAAATCTGCATGCCTCTCCTATCTAAAGGAGTAGCCACTCGAAAAGAAGACTTAAGCAAAGATTTTAAATCTCTGTTCTCTCGCTTTACTGCTTCTATCTTCATGTTGGATTCCATAAGAAGCCTCTGAAGCAGAGAAATACTCTCATGGAGTTTGTCAACCCCACCAGTCCTGGATTGCAGTCGCTGAGAATATGCGACAATGGCTGATGAGTATCGAGTACCGAGACTCACAAGCTCGTAGATAAGTTCATTTTCTGACTTATTAGTCAGATCATTATTTGATTGCATAATAGCACCTATGGAAGAAGCAGAAACAACTGGGGAACGAGGTGCAGAATACCTCATGTTTTGGCAATGAGAAGATTGCTGAGCCATTGCAAAGTGAGTAAGCAGAAAGAGATTGCAGAGTAAGAATGCAGATTAATTTCAGAAAAGTGAAGAAGATGAGATGAGAAAGAAGATGAACTGAATAATTCTTTTATAGAGAAAATTATGACGAATCACCTCTCGTGAATGATTTCTCTACAAGAGACAAGAGCAATGTAGTATCATAGCTGCGGTGCCTGACAATTACAGAAGAACAAAGTAGTGTCGTAGCTATGCGGCGCCTGACAACTACAGAAGACCTATAAAAATCACGCGGATCAGAGTTGTCTGGTCTAAAACAGAGTGCCACCGATTTTGTTAAAAAGAGAGAGGTTAACGGTTTAATTTTGATGAATTCTTTACTAACTATGGTATTTACAAGAACATTTAAAGTATATCACCTATGCTTTTCTAAAGAAGAGTTTCGGAAGATTAATTACTTAAAGTTTTAGGTTTGGAGAGTATGTCGTTACAACTTGGCCAACCTTGTGCAAAGAAGTATAATCTAATTGTTGATTAAAGTAAGAGAGTTAAGGAATGACATAATCTCAAAGGCATATATATATATATATATATACGGGATAGATAATAGGTTGGTAAGCAACACCTCCTCATTAAATTGCTACTTCTTATTTAATTCGATTTCGAGGACGAAATTTTTTTTTAGGAGGGGAGATTGTAACAGCCCGCTAGAAATTCAATTAAGGAATTTCTATTGACTTTAGGAACCTCGTGAAAACTCTGTAAGTTTACACGAATCGACTAATCGCATAAATTTTAGCCTGTCAACATAGTTAGTGTTATCACTCACTATGGTGCTAGAAATGCGATTTTAATTATTTGAGATAGTTAGAAGTGTCAAAATGTATTATGGTTTGTGCCATTAGACTCGGAGGATTATTTAAAGTCTTATGGCGCAATAACATTTTTTCATATTTTCGGACAAAACGTATGTTCAAAACTGTAGATATTATTGGATAAAAAGAAATATCTTGAGGTAAATTTCATGAATATTATTGGGTAAAAATATTTTGAGTTGATAGATATTATTAGATAAAAATATCTTAAGTTGATGTTTTTTTTAGATATTATTGGATAGAATATTGTAAGATAATCATTTATAGATTTTTTTTGGGTAGGAGAAAACTACACTCAACTCTCAAGTCCAGCCTCATCTCTTCCATATCTTATCCACAAATATCTCCAGCCATCCCTCCCCACGAAATTACTTCATTTATGCTTTCCATTGAAAGAATACCAAACACTCTCTCTCGTACAGCTTTTAGGAGTTCTTTTGCACACCCATTTCGAAGCTTTTGTAAGTGTTTTATCATAAAGTCTCCTTCATATAAGTTGTTCCTCTTTGAGTCTAGTTTCCGTAGATATATTTTTCGTATCATTCCATGGTCATTTGGTCGGTCAAAAGTATTTTTAACCATAGAAAGGTCATTCTGGGCGTGAATCTGGAGAGTATGTTATAGTTTGGAGTTTTTGACCAAGCTAATGGATAGATATTGGTCCGAAATTTTTATGAAGTATTGTTAACATGTATATATGACTATTGGTTGAGGAGTTTTGCATGATTAAAGGTTTTGATGAAAGATTTTCTTAGATTTAGAAACTTAGAAACTGGAAGAGGAAAAACAGTTTCTGTTTTGAGAAAGTTTAACTCTTTGGTGGTCTAAACCTATTCTAATGACTTTGATAATTTTATTGGAGGATCCTAAACATCTTATATACATGTTATATTATTATTTTGAAAATATTTGATGTTAGTTTCAAAGATATGAAATTTTATGCAAAGAGATATTCAGATAAGCCAAAGTGTGGATATTCTTGGCTAAATTTATGTTTTGGTTAATTTCTAACCATGTGATCTTGAATTAGAAGCTTATATATGTTTTAGGACATCTTTTTAAACCATGTAATGGTTTGGTTTGAAGATCATATATTTATAAGTCATAGATCAAGAGATTTATCAAAACTAGTTGAGGAAAAAGTTCCTGTTTTTGGACTAAGTGTAAAACCAAAAACTCTAAATGTTATTTTTTGATTTTGGTGACTTTAGTTTGATGATTTAAAGCATGGTTGATATTAGGATGATATTATGAATATGTTAGAAGTAAGATTTGATTTTTGAAATTTTTGGAGATGTTTTGATTTAAGGTCAAAACTTGTGATTCAAGTGCTTGGATCTTTTTACAAAAAAAAGTTTGGTGTTGATTATTAGCTTTTTCTAAATGGATGTTTTAAGTATAGTTTTAAACTTAGGATTGGAAGATGTTTGTTGCAAAATTTTGGTTTAAGCATGAGTTTTGAAGTTGGAAGGAATTGCAACAAAAATAAAGGGAAATGGCCTATGGATGTTTCAACCATAATGTGTTCTTCATAGTTATGTTTTGTTTTAAATTTTTCTGAGTTGATATTTAAGTTTAGGACAAAATTTACATGAGGAATGTAAATTTTGGAAACTTTTGGAGTTAGTATGCAAAATCCTTAAATTATGGGTAAAACGGTCATTTTCCCACATGTAGAGAGTAAAATGAAAATTTTACTCTTTAAGTTAGTATTTTCCATATTTCAAATTATTAGTGATTTAGTTCTAACTTTTAGAATCACTAATTACAGTTCCTCGTAATCGCACTTGAAGTTTTATAAGAAACGCGGAGATCGAGGTAAGTTAGCTTTTAACTTACTAGCAGTCTACTGTGTATGTGTACTAAGTAAAAGAATTACAGTGTATGTATGTATGTTATCATATATGTCATGCCATGCCAAGTTATCATGTAATTGTCTATTATACAAAATTTATTCTGTCATCAAATTTTATCTGTTACACAATATATTCTGTCATGTATTACTATACATTACAAATATGTCATGCTAAATATGTTGTTTGTTATATGTTATGCCATGTTACGAAATGTTACTATCTCAAGTTGGTTATGTATTTCAAATTATGTTCAAGTCACGTTATGTTACGTCAGGGCTTCAGTCCTTTCATATTCCAGTCACGTTTCATCTTGAGTACATTATGATGTGTAGAATACATGGGGCCACAACAACTGTGGAGTATGTATTTACACATAGAATACATGGGGCCACAACAACTGTGGAGTATGTATTTTTCATGTTAAGTCAAGTTTGTGTAGAATACATGGGGCCACAACAACTGTGGAGTATGTATTTTTAATGTTAAGTCAAGTTTGTGTAGAATACATGGGGCCACAACAACTGTGGAGTATGTATTTACACATAGAATACATGGGGCCACAACAACTGTGGAGTATGTATTTTTCATGTTAAGTCAAGTTCGTGTAGAATACATGGGGCCACAACAACTGTGGAGTATGTATTTACACGTAGAATACATGGGGCCACAACAACTGTGGAGTATGTATTTTTCATGTTAATTCAAGTTTCAGAGTAAGTTCATGCTAAGTCAAGTTTCAGATCAAGTTCATGTCAAGTTAAGTTCAGTTCATGATTCAATTTAAGCTATGTCAATTATGCTATGTTGTACACTAAGTTATGCTTTAATTACTTATGAATTTGATTATGCATTTATGCTTTTACTGTCATACATGTATCATTAGTCTGTATGGAAGTTTTTTTTTAACTTGCTGAGATTTGTAATCAAATCTCACTGTGGTAGTCCCAACTACCATTCCCCCCGAATGGTAGATCTTGTTACAGGACCTGAAGGAGGATCAGGAGCTGACCAACTAGACACAGTCGACTGAACGACGGTGCGTCGTTAATGTTAATATAGTAGTTAAATTACTACTTTTACGATGGAGTTGCATCTCCAGTACTTTTGGATCATAACTATTTTGGAATAGTGCTGAGATCTTAGTTATTCAATGGATCTTTATGTATGAAGTATGTTTTAAGTATTGGGATATTTTCAGTTTGGTGCATAGTATTGCTAAAGAAAAAAATTATCCGCTGCGAATATTGCATAATGTTAGATGCATGTTAGGATTATTGCATCTTATATGTCATGAACGGGGGCAGGTAACCTTGTGTTGCATGTCTCGACGCTTCAAATGTCCGTCCGATCCCAAACGGAATTTGGGGGCGTCACACCAAATCCATTTATCTTCAACATCACTTGGGCTTGGACTAATCTTTAAGATCTCAGCTAGTATATTTGGATTGAATATAGCTCTGATTTTTCTTACATCCCACCACTTTGTATTGCAATCAATTAGTTCCTCCACATTGACTTCAGTTGATGCAGACTCTACACAAGCAGATTCGCTGTCCAGGGTTGGATGACATGGTACCAAAGAGTCCTTCCAGATTCTGATAGACTTGCCATTTCCGATGCTCTGCCTTCATCCTTTGAGAAGGAGATTTTTAGCTTGAAAATTCCTCTCCAAGCATAAGAAGGGTTAGTTCCTAAAGAGGCATAAAAAAAATTAAACTTTTGGAAAATACTTAGCCTTGTAGATTTTGTGCAGTAGACATCCATCTTCTTGCAAGATTCTCCACACTTGCTTAGCCAACAAGGCCATATTAAAAACTCTCAGGTCTTTAAAACCTAGTCCTCCTCTATATTTTGATTCACACATTTTTACCCAACTGACTCGGTGAATCTTCTTCTCTTCCTTTCTTTGACCCAACCAGAATCTGACCATCATGTTTTCAAGCTCTACACACAGATTACCAGGTAGTTTGAAACAACTCATACCATAAGTTGGGATAAATAGTGACATTGTTTTGATCAGCACCTCTCTTTCCCCTTGAGAGAACATGTAATCCTTTCAGCTTTTTAATTTTAGCCATACCTTGTGCTTAATCTCGGAGAAAGCTTGTGACTTAGACTTGTCAATCACTGGAGGCAAACCAAAATACTTCTCATGCTATTGCACCTGACCAATCCCCTATAAGGACATAATTTCTTGTTATTTCCTTGCTGATACATTCCTACTAAACACCATTGATGTTTTTTCTTTGTTGATCTGTTGTTCTGAGGCACTTTCATATTGCTACAGCAATAACTATAATCTTCTATTAGTCTCAATATCAACTTTGCAAAAGATGACACTGTCATCTGCAAAAAGCTAGTGATTAAGTAGTGGTGCTCCTCTGCAAATTTGGATCCCATGGATGGACTAGGAGCTGTCAGCTTTCCTTAAAAGAACAATGAGACCCTCATTGCATAGTAGAAACAGATAGGGTGATAGATGATCTCCTTATCTCAACCCTCTAGTAGCAACTACATGGCCTATGGGTTCCCCATTGATCATAATAGAAAAGGATGCAGTCTAAATACTCTTCATTAGCAATTGGATCAACCTAGTCTTAAAATTCAGTTTGTTCATCACAACCTCTAAGAAACCACCCTATTTCACTCTGTCATAAGGTTTACTCATGTCTAAGTTTAAGGAAATAAAGCATTTTTTCCCAATTCTCTTATTTTTCAAGTAATGGATCAATTCATATGCAATCAATACATTATCTGTTATAAGTCTCCCAGAAACAAATGCACTTTGAGAATCAAAAATAACATGAGGAAGAAAAACTTTAAGACCATTTGCAATCACTTTTGACATGAGTTTATAAACAACATTGCAAAGGCTAATTGGTCCATAATCAGTCACTTTTAGAGGAGTTTTTTTCTTGGGCACCAAGGTGATGAAAGTATGGTTTATAGATTGAGGGAACTCACCTGAGTTAAGTGACTTGAGGATCGCAGCAAAGACTGACTTTCCTATGATATGCCAGTATTGATGAACAAAAAAATGGTGACATACCATTTGGAATAAGGGCTTTTGTGGGATGTATATGCATAGGAGCCTTATAAACATCTTCATTTATGTAGACTTTGACCAGCTCCTCATTCATGCTATTGGTCACTTTCCTTTCCAAATTCTTCACTATGTCAACATATCCCCTCTGCTCAGAAGCAGTGAATAAAGAACTAAAATAGTTAATTATAAGCCTGTTTCGATTCTCCCCCTCTTGCCATTCTCCACACTCAACTTGCAACTTCTGCATGATATTATTTTTTCTTCCTTGTGAGGCTTTTGCATTAAAGAATTTAGTATTTGGGTCCCCCTTCTCTAACCACAGGGATCTTGATCTTTGTCTCCATATTATCTCATTTCTCTCTAACCACAATTGAACATCATGTCTTGCTGAGATGGCTGCATCCCTATCAATTCCTTTTGGATCACTATCTTGCACTAGCTGCAATATCTCTTTAGCATTCTATAATTGAAAATGAACATTTCCAAACTTAGGGCCCGTTTAGTTGCTGAACTCAGTCCAGTGCACTTCATTTTTAGACTGAGTTAAACATCCAAATGCATGTTTTACACAGGTTGAATAGAATCCAAAGCTGAACTCATCTATAGGGTCCATAACCACCAAGCATTAATTTTCGGTTTTACTTTTTCATCTCTATCAGTTTACTTTTCTCTCCATTGTGTACAAATTTTCCATCTCTCGTGGGGCACAACTAAATTGTTTATCACTTTTTCTACTTGATTGGTCTGGCTGCAAGTGCAGCTTGTAAGGATTTTTTTTTTTTTGCAAGTTTTGGTGCCGGCAGTTGCTCAGACTATGTCAGATGAATAGTGAAATTTAATGGTATGACCCATTTGTTTTACAACTTTCCAGAATTATATCCAAACTCATCTTAATATCTAAACACACCTAAACTCATCTTAAATGAGTCCCACAAAACTCACTTAACCATCTCAACTCACTATTATTCATAAAGAGCCTAGCTTAACATTCAAACCCAACCTTAATTTTATTCCAAGAGTCCAGCTTTTGGCTGCATCCTGTTATCATATCTACTACTTCACCCATACTATAATGAGATTTCTCAAACTTTCATGAGTCTTTAACAATCTTTGCACACCCTTCCTTTCCAAGGTTTTTTTCTTCTTCTAAATATATTATCACCATTTGATAATATATTAATCTCCCTCTTGTCCACAAGAGAGAGATTATGCATACGTACCCATAACAAGGCCTCTGTTAATTTGATTTGATGGACTTGTTTATGTCCATCCACTTCACTCACTAGTATCAAATGTTCATCAAATGTCCATAGTCCATCTCTTTTTACTCTGTCCTTGTCCCGAACATCCTCAAATTCTGCAATGAACAAAGTTGAGTCCGTATCACAAACTTTGATTGCCTTCACTGGTCTCTAGATTTTCTTCATAGTCTGCTTAAACACCTCCTTGTTGTAATGCTCAATTGTTAACAATTGGAAGATCAGACATTTGCCACTCCTAACAATTACATCATCTAACTTGGTTGGTTCTATAGTAATCTCATCCTCTTCTTGTTCTATAAGAGATAGACACTGGTAAGGCCTCTCCCATTCTATCTTCATAATCCGTTATCCACTTTAGTTGAAATCACATTTGAATCTTACTCGCATGAATCAATTTATGAAATCTTGTATAGGACAAGAGAAAGAAACCTCTACATCAAGGGGGACCCTTAGGGAAATCCGCTATAGTACTTTTTCCACCGTTGGGTTAAGAGTCATTATTTTATAGAGTAAGGAAAAAGGAAAAATTAAAGTACAAGACTAATGGGCTAGGCCCATTTCTCTGCCATTAAATCACGTATTATGCATCTCCCAATTGCGAGCCTATGGTGAAGAGAATAAACTCTCACGTTCGACGTATAGTTATAGGTGAGAAATGATATTTACAATTTTTAGATGCATAAATTTTGTGTTTTTTTTTTTTAAAAAAAAGTGGATAAATTTGAAATCCACATGATAAAGTTATTTTTTTAATGATAGATCCCACTTTTTTTTTTTTTTAAATGAAACTTGCGAGATATTTTTTTTTTTTGTTGCATTTGGTCGAGGGGTAATCTTCTAACATTCATTAAATTCTATAAGATTGTTTCATTTGATTATTCTCTATCCAGAAATGATATATACACAATATATTTCACAACAATTTACACGACACATGTTGTAAAATAAGGGCATTTTTGTAAAGTGATGTTAATTTTATAAGGTAGTTTACAAAAATACCCCTCATTTTAAACATTGTTGTGTAAAATGTTGTAAAATGTGATATATGTTTATCATTTTTCTTTTAGGAAAAATCTAGTTGCAAGCATAATTGTGCACTAATTTACACACCAATTTAATGTGATTGGTCAAAAAATTGATTTTATTGAAAACAGTATTAATTTAAATTTTAAGTATGAAGAAATCAGTATTGGTACGCAGATTAGTACGCGACTTTGCTTATATATAGCAAAACTCTTTCTTTTATGTATCTTCTTTCACCAAGAATGAGAATGAGATTTTCACTTCCTCACAAGAGGAACCTCTCAAGTAACCTATCTTTGAAAAGATACATGTAGTCCACTCCCCCTTAAAAGGGGAGATTGAAATTACAAACTCAATTAAAATTTAGGGAACATAGTAGAATTTAATTAGTCTTTAAACAAGTAGAAAAAAGAGTTGAGTCTCCCCACAGGGCCATCTTGAATGAAACAACTAGAAAAAAGAGTTGAGTCGAGTCCCACAAGATTAATTAGTCTTTATACACCTAGCCTTTGCGATGCACATTGTTAAGCACCATCACACAATCAAAGTCGAGAGGATCAACCACTTCAATATCCTTCCATCCAAGACGAAATGCATCTTCTTGCTAAGCAAATCCAACATATCAACTTAAGAATATCAAGAACTTCTATATCAATGTGGAGTCTTGAGTGGTCGGATCATCGAAGATCCCTACATAAGATAGCTTTTAGAAGTTCGATACTTAAACTCAAATTGCTTGATGAAATCATCAGATAAACTACTACAGCAAATAAGAACAATTCGACAAACATGCATCCTCGATCTGGGAATTTCAGATTCAGATTGAATATACACAAGTTTGCTATGAAGCACCTCTAGTGGGTCCTAAGAGCTCCATGGCATGAGTTTAAAAAGGGATAAGGTGACAAGGTCAAATAATCTAGGGCTGTTCATCCAGGCCGAATAAAATCCGGCCCGGACCGGAATCTATACCAGATTCCGGTTCCGGTTTTTGGCCCAGGTCAAATCCGGGCCGACATCCAGATTTGAAAAACTGGATTAATCCGGTCCGGATACCGGATTGAACCCGGGTTTAAAACCCAGTACCCGATTTTATAAACTTAAAAAAAAAAAACCCTACTTCTTCTTCTTCTTCTATTCTAGCGCTGCGCCCCCCCTCGATTCAGATCTCTCTCTCTCTCTCTCTCTCTCTCTCTCTCTCTCTCTCTCTCTCTCTCTCTCTCTCTCGTCCGAGCCCAACGAACGTACCCTAGCCTTCGCCCTCAAGCTTCGCCACCATCTATCTCTCTCGTCGCCGCCAGCAGACTTTAGATAGGTAGTCTCTTCTCTCTCTCTCTCTCTCTCTCTCGATCCTACAAAGAATGTACATCTGCTATTTTTTGTTAGATCTGAATGTATCTTGTTGCCCAGATGACTAACACAAGAGGGGGGTGAATTGAGTTGTATTAAAAAAAATAACAATTATAAATCAAATATATAATATAAAATATAAAAAAAATATGAAATAGCAATAAATATAAAGAGTAAGGGTAAGAGAGAAGCAAACTCAGTATGTTAACGAGGTTTGGCTCCACTGCCTACGTCCTCGTTTCAAGCTACCCCTTGAGGATTCCCAAATTCACTATTCAACCTCTTTCAGGTGGAGATAGAAACCTATTACACCTTTAAACAACACCACTACAAAGGATCCGTGTAGAACATCCTTTACACTTGCAATCACCTTACACGTGGTGATTCAACTATTTCCCGTGTAGAATACTTTCTAGACGCACAAGGGTTATACACACCCTTTTTCTGATACAAAATCTGATAGTGGGTAGGTTATCAAAAAATTCTCCTCAATGAATGAAATAAGAACAATACAACGCAAACTATATCTCTCAAAATGCACAAGGATTAAGACTCAATGCTTAGAGAAGAGAGAATGGAAGTTTTGAATGAATGTTGTATGCTCTTGGTGTTGTAAATGTGAAGCTCTCAAATGATCTATTTATAGGCATATGAGACTTCATATTCAAATTTAAAAAGATTCACATGTCAAAGACAACATCATGCACTTTTTCAAAAAATTCAAATAAAAGGTTCTTCTTTTTCAATTGTCAAAGACAACATCATTCACTTTTTAAAAAAATCAAATCTAATCTTTTACTTTTGGCATATGACAAAATGAGCACACTTTCCTTTTCAAAAAATTCAAACCTAATTTTTTACTTTTTGCATATGAAAAAATGAGCACATTTTACTTTTCAAATTTTTCAAACAAAATCATCTACTTTTGTATAAGTCCAAAAAAGTATCAATCACTTTTGAAAATATTCAAATAAAACATGCATATGTGAAAGATGACAATCAATCATTTTTAATATTTTCAAAGTTCAACCCTTTAATCAAGGCATGCACATGTAAAAGATGACAATCAATCATTTTTCAAAATTTTCAAATTTAATTTTTAAAAATATTCATGCACATGTGAAAAATGTATTTTAATGCTTTATGATAAAATATTAATTTTGAGCATTAATCCTAATTTCGAATTTCGAAGAGATTTACAACATTACTCTATAATTTTAATATGAACTTGTTCCTTTCTTGCTCATGCTTGTTTCCTTGACGTGCTTGACTCCATTGTGTAGACAACTTGAGTTTGAGACTTCTTTATTCTTTTAATTCATTTTTTATCATCAAAATCCATGTGTAAATATATAATTACACAAAACTTGAAATCTTGGGTTCAACATATATTTTTTTTCAAGTTTTTTAGATCTGCTATTTACCTTAGATCTGAATGTATCTTTTTTTTTAATGGGTTTTTTATGTTCAAGTATGTGCTAGCATCTCTGTTCAAGTTCAGATCTGTTTTTGTTTATTTGTTTGGTTGCTGGGAAAACGAGGGGAATGAAATACTTTTTTGTCTATCTGTTCAAGTTTAGATCTGTTTTTGTTTGTCTGTTCAAGTTCAGATTTGAATGTATCCTTTTTTTTATGGGGTTTTTATGGTCATCTTTGTAGCATTACTGGATTCTAGCATTACTGGATTCTCTTTTAGCTGATGAAACCGTCTTAACAACATGTATTTTCTTAAATGTGAGTCGAGGAAATTTGAGATGGAAACCATTAAGTAGGAGAGATACGATAATTTACATAAGTTTATTGTCATTTAATGCTATCCGAGGAATTCTTGAGGACAACAAAACTGCAAAAGCTTAGGGAGTGAAATAAACTAAAATACATTGTCACCAAACTGAAAATGGATTTTCGTAGAAGTTGTTGAAACCGAATTTATTTAGTAAAACAACTAGATGTTATTCACACATATAACAAAACCATTCTTATAGACAAATAGAAAACAATAGAATACCTAAATTTCACACAATTATTCAGCTTTAAGAGCAATTGCTAGCACTCTGAAAAAAATATAAAAGAAATACAATGAAAGATGAAGCAGATAGACACGTGCATAAGCCACTAGTCGAGTTTCATATTTTGAATTTTGAGTCTCCAATTCTTCTTGAGTATTCTCTAACAACATTTGGAGCCATTTTTTGACGTTTCCTTTTCCGCGCTGCTTTCTGCTCTCTTCATCTTCCTCTGTTTCTGGTTCTCGAGGAAGTGGGAATTGAATGTTGTTGAATTTCTTCCCTCCTATTTCAAGTTTCTGAAGCTGATTCTCAAGTGGGTTTTCATCCTCCAAGGCAACAATGGATCTGTTATGTTCCTCGGGCTTTTTTATAGTAATATTCGTTGCAGGTACTACTTTCACTTCCTCCTCAATTTCTTTCTGCTTTCGTTCTTCGTTAAACGATGAACCAGCTTTAGATGCCCTTTGTTCCTCCTCTAGGAATACTCTTAATTCTTTGTGTACAGGCGTCCTTGGCTTGATCCTCGGTAAATGTAGAACAGTTCTACTGTCCCTCTCTTCAAGTAAGGCATCATCCATTCTTGATCTCTTCCTAGCTTGCTCCCAGTCAGGCCTAATCTGCTTCTCAATCTCATCCCTTTGTTTATATTTCCTGTGAAGTTCATTCTCTGAGGCATCGCTAATGGCTCTCTGTGCTTCAAGTCTTGCCATGAGTGCGTTGGTTGCAGCCTGATTCAATCTCATCTGTTCTTTATATATGACACTCCTATAGGGAGCAATCCAAAAATTATTTGTCATAATTAAATTCTAAGAGAATTTGGTAATGTGATCACCAAGCTTGATTGTTGAAGTGAGGCAACGTGATGCTGTTATATGTTTGGTGGTATAAAGTATATACTGTCATGAGTTTGATAGATCTTAGAAAACGTGAAGAAAAATCTAGAGTCCTTGATGTTGATTACAGTGATGAATAATTTAAATCCATTTAAATTTTCTCTATTAGGAGATTGGATCTTTTATACATGTTCATGTGCTTATACCCTAGGATGTAATGAGGAGAATAATAGATATGCTTGTTTAGCCAACCATATCTTAGTCTACCTATGGATTTACTCAAGTTTTTATTTTTTGCAGGATCTTTTTCGGTCCAATCACTTCAAGTTGCTATTTGGTGTGGAGATTAAATAATTGATAGAAATGCATCTGATTTTGTAATTTATATATTGTAATTTTGTAATTTATATTGTAATTTTGTATTTTGTAATGTATATATAGCAAATAATGGAATATGTAGTGGATTGCATTATGATGCATGCATAGATGAATGTTGGATTTTTTTATTTTATTTTTAGATGCATCTAGTATTTTTAGAACACAAATATTATGCTTTGACTATGTTTTTATGAGTATGTTTTTTTCTGTGTGTATTTGGTCATCTTTGACTATGTTTTGCATCAAACAAATGAAACACGCATAGCTACATGTTTATTCTTTTATTTTTCAACCTCTAAAGTGCACAATTAAATTTATTTTTTTGATTTTTATAAAAAAATCAGAGCTATATGTGAAAATATTGTATATACATTTAGGCTTTTAAATGGGTTAAAAAAAAAAAAAAAAACGGATTCAATCCGGAATCCGGGTTTTGAAAAACCCGGATTCATCCGGGTTTCGACCCATTTATGACCCGGACTAATCCGGTCCGGATTTGAAATCCGGGTTCCGGTTTGGATCTATCCGGATTTCCAGATCGGAATCCGGATGAACAGGCCTAAAATAATCAACTTGTCATGGGGCAAACAAACAGCCCACGAATTCCAAGTCCTCAATAATTAAAATATACAAATCAATGTCACCATGTATAGAAAAACTAATAAAATCATGTAAAGGTCGTTGAGTTCAACACAAATGTAAATTAAAAAAAAAAAAAAAAACATTCCTCAACTACCATTTTTTTTTTTAAAGAAAAAAAAGAAAATTTGCTTTCAACTTATTAAAGTTGTCACTTCACTTCTAATTTGAAATATATATAGCAATTTATCCTTTTAAATTTTTTATCATTAAATGGATGAAAAATATCAAAATTATCATCAAGCGTCATGATCTTAATTAGCATAGAGATCATGTTACCTGTACCATGCATTTGTCAAGGTTCTGTACATGCGAAAAGGTCTCGAACATATGGAGATTATATAAAAATATACATGCGTATATATGCAAGTATTATATCTAAGCATGACATATATATGCGAGCCATAACTTATATATATATATATATATCTACATATGTTACAGATCATGTCATTAACAATGCATAAACTACATGGTCTGTAGCCATCAGTCATCTACAGAAGTATTTAATTAATTTTCAAGGCAGAAACTTCTCGTGTATATATCATCACATGCTGGCATCCTTGGAAGTTTGGAACCTTATGGCTGTTTCATATTAATTTAGTTTCCGGTCGACTTTGGTAGACAAATTCTTGCCTTAGAAGCAAGTTGTAATATTATTTTATTTAGTTTTTTTTTTTTTTTTGGATGAGTGAAACTTGACCCTCCAAAGGAATATCCAAGATGGGAAATTCGAATTAAAAACACCCATTTTTATGAAATCGATATCTCAATCCATTTTTTCACATTCTCATAAATCTAGATTCCAGATGATCAGACATCGCATGTGCGAAGATGCAAACGTAAGAAAATAAGAAATGTTAATTAGATTCCTCAAACCAAACTTCTCAAAAAAGTAAAGCAAAACAAGATCATGACAATGGTAAAGGATATCATAAACTTATCTAGTCTCATTGAGTACCTGAAGTTTCTAAATGGATGCATGACAGAAGCAGGTACGTAATCACTAGATGATGATCAAGTCAAACTGTAGCCATTTAATCAGCGCAGGTGTAACCCGTGCATGAATTGTCTAAATTAAGCTTGATCAGTTGACAAGGTGAAAAGGATTGAAATCGAAAATAATTATAACTATATATGGCTTGATACTCCATCCTGAATCGATCGTACGTACAATATTTGTTTAAGGGCTTGGAACATTTTTATAAACAAGCTTTTGAATCACACTATAAGAGAAGTAGATTTTTATGATCAAAATTTAATGATTAAAATGATTATTTTTTATAATTTTCGTAAAATTTTTTTTTTATTATTAAAATTTAATCACAAAACTCTACTTCTCTTTAATGTCAGTACGTACCGCGTCTTCTCCTCAAATCCTGATAATTAAAAAGAAGGAGGATAAGATCAGATCTTAATTTTATCGTATATATATGTGAAACATGTACGATGGAGATGTTTATTAAGTTGCTGAAGTTTGCAGATGTCATGTCATGCCATGCATATATGGAAAATGAAAAGATCACAGTTTGATCGATGACATGCAATAAGTAGTCGATAGATAGCCCTTGGAAGCTAGGCATGCATAAGATCAGGGCAACAAATTAGAGTTGCTTTAAGCTTATTTCCAATCAATGCGCATGCATCAACGTCAAGCAGCAGTACTGCATGTATAAAGCCAAGTAGATCTAGCCTCTGTAAGCCATAAGCCAGCACATGTATACATATACTGGCAGGTCAAGTACCTTGGCAAAAGTACAAGAAATTGATGAATGATGAGTCCTTCATTCAACCTTCGTACGTGCATAGTGCAACAAAACAGAACCCTCTTAATTTGTTGGGATATTCACTGATAGAATGATCAGGTGATCACAGAAAATAAGAAACTCTCGATCTGAATCAGTGAAGCTTCCTTTAATCAGCTAGCATTCTCTCCTTCGATTCTAGTCTTATTACACCTCAGGATTGACATCAATATATAGGACGAGTGATTAGTCATCGTGGTATATACTGGAAAATGCTGAGGATCCTGCTAGAGTTTATCGCTGGAGAAAATACATATTAAGACCTAGATCTGTTTATGTCATACCATTTGGTGGGTTTTAACTTAATTTCTTCTTTTTGAAAGACTCCGCATATATAAGTACTCCATCTTTACTATTTGTAGTGTTCAAGAAATAAAAGAATACTCCGATTGAGAATAAAATTAAAAGAAAAATAATATTTGTAATTATAGAGTGGACAAGCGTTGTGTATTATTCTTAAAAAGAGTTTATAAATATAAGATTTATAGAAAAAAATTAATTTTATAATATTAAATATCATTCTTTTTCAAAAAAATATGCATTATTTGTGCACTATATAATTATATTTAACTTTACTTAAATGAAACAAATATAGAGAAAGAAGGTACTTCAAATTAACATATATATGCATGCATCTGATGTTTGTTTTTTCTTTATTTCTTTAAGGGAGAAGATAAACCGATCGAGAAAATTGTAGAATTTTCGTTTTGACCAGCTCATATCCTGCCAAACATTTCCAAGGAAAATGATGACCTTTCCTACTAAGTACTTTTCCTAGTTTCCGTCATTCAATGAGATTCTAGAAGCACGTGAACATTAACGTCTGGTTTGGATACATATATATAGACCAACATCAAATGAAATGATCTCTAAGCAGTAACGAAATGAGAGAGATTTAGAAGAATGAGAGGGAAAATATTAAATAAAAATGTTATAAAGTTAAAATATTATTATATTTAATATAATTTTTATTTTAAAATTAAAAAAATACTTATTTTTATAATAATTGAATAATGAGATAAGATGTCCAGATTTTGCCATCGAAGCCGTACCTAATTGAAAAAATTATATGATTAATGGTACACGTGGGGTGGGGGTTGGAACTACGTTAATTGGACCAGACGAAGCAACTACGTTAATTGGACCAGACCGACGACTCGGACGGACGGATAATGTATTGATCACGTTTTCTTTGTTTCTCTGTGGTAATTGTTCTTCCGGCTCCGTCGACCCAGTCAACCCCCAGCCTCCAACTCCAAACCTAAGATTCCGGTCCAATTTCCGGTTCATTGACTTTTGTATAATCCAGCACCAAAAGCCCAACTCCATGGCGGTTCACATACAAACGTCAAACTGGGCCCCCGGTCGGCGCCCCCAAGAAAACGCGCTCCTTCTTCGGATTATTCATTCCCCACTCTTGAAGGAAAGTCAGAATTGGAAACACACTTTTCTGTATATAATATAATAATTAAGAGAAAGATATTACATTAATTATTTTTGTTCAAAATTCATATCATGCAACTCATAGTTTATGTCTTTTTCCTTTTAAATTAAACCATTATATATATATATATATTTTAAAAATAAAATCAATAAATGATAAATTAAATAAAATATTCAAACCCGATTACTTGCATGTTTATTGAGTTATTTTATTTTTAAATTAGTACGTAAAATATATCATCTACGTCATTTTAAATAATAAGATACTTATTTACTTTATTATAAAAAACTAAAAAAAATGAAATTATTAGAATTAAAAAAATATAAAAATTTTACGTATAGTCTCTTTTATATACTTTTTTGTGTATTTTATTAATATGATTGATTGTATATTTTTTAATATTAAATTATTATTTTAGCCAATAACATTAATATTATTAATTATATATTTTGATTTTTTTTTTTATATTTCCAATAATTTAAATTTTAAGCTTTTTTTTATTTGAAGTAGAAACTAGAAAGTCCAAGTTCCCACTAACACACAGAAAATACCACCAACCAAACACGTCAAACCAAACAAGCCCACCACCACCCCCAGAAGAGAGAGGCACAATAAAACCGGTTCGTAAACTCATTCTCTTTCTCTATTATTGACCCATTGCATATTGATATCATCGGAATCCCTTTTGATTTTCTTCTTCTCGTGGGCTTTGACAGGTAAGCTCTCTTAAGATCTTAGACCAGAGTATTCTGTACTACGGTTTTGATTCCATTGTTTTCCATTTGATCTTTATGTGAACTTTGGGGGCAGGGTAGGGGGGTAATAGTTTGAGGGTGCATCAATTTTACAGGATTTGGAATCTGGGTGATCAGATAATTTGGATTTTGGTTTCGTTTTCTTTTATTTTTTTGATGATTAAATGGATTTTGGTTTTTGGGGTCAAATTCTTGTGGGTTTTGAAAGTAATATGTTGTTGATCCGAGCTTGTTGTGCTCTAGTGGATGTGGGTTTTTTTAATCGTGATATTTACTCGGATATATTTTTACAAGTAACCAGGATAAAGTTCTTTTGTTTTCATACGTTTTACTAAGGCGAAGCGAAGTTCTCTGGCTTCGATTATCATCTGGGTGATTCATAATTCCTCTTTTTTTTTTGGTTCAAACTCGTGATTAATTGATGTTTTAGCGTCAAATTGTGATATTCTTGAGTTTAGTTATTGTGGGTTCACGGTCAATTAACTTTTGAGAAATTTGGGGGAGTGACTGACGAAAATTGTGGTTAGTGATAATCGGCTAGTATGGATTGAATCGTTTTAATTCAGCTAATAAAATCTTATGTAGTGGATTGAATTGTATGATTGAACTTGTGGAGGGTTTGTGTTTTAGGAATTTGGAGGACAAAGGAGTTGTCTCGACATGGCTAGTAATGCTGCAGCCTGTGCTGAGAGGGCAACGAGCGACATGTTGATTGGTCCGGACTGGGCAATAAACATTGAGTTGTGCGATATTATTAACATGGATCCTGGGTATCATCCTTTTCCTTTCCTTTCCTTTCCTTTTTTTTTTTTTTTAAATATCTTGGCTGTAATCTTTTTGCAAATCTGGGATAACTTAAATCTCTAGAAAGCATGATTTCTGTTAGTGCAATTGAGATTATTTAATCAACTGTCTTAGAATGTGCTTCTGAGGTTAATAGAAAGCTGGATGTATGACAATGAAAGAGATGCCCACAGAATAATTAGAAAAAACTTCACAAGGTGTTTTACTTTTAACTTAAATAAATTGGCTCAAAAAAGACGATGTTAATCCTATACAAGATTTTTTTTGAAGGAGAAAAAGGAAGACATTCAATTTCATATATTCAAGAATTTGATAGGAATAAAAATAATCTTGCACAAGCATGTGCAAGATTATTTGTGATATTTCTTAAACTAAATCAAGGCTTCATTATGATCTGAATAGGACTTTATGCACACATCATCCTAGTAAATGCTTAGATTATATTCCATATAATAGAAAACTCCACTGATCTTCCGTGCATTACAATGATAAAAACGTAAGCACGCAAATAGTATGCCTGCTTGGCTTAATTTTTCTGGTATAAAACTCCAACAATATTTTTTCGATAAGATAATGGTCAAAACTTAAGCAAGACAAATAGACACCAAAGAATGCACATTTACTAACAATAATTCTTTGTTGATTGTCGGAGGTGTATATGGGCATTTCACCTGGTTAAAACTGAAATTTACTTGCTCATTTAGAATCTTGAAATTACAGAGTTGAAATATTCCTAGCTGGTGAGTTTCCCTCACTACTAGTTTGTGATGAGTGCATTTTTCTCTTCTTATAACTTGGGTCTGGTTAGTTGTTTACTTACTATCGATAAATAAAAAAGTTGTTTACTTAATATGATACATGGTGGGTTTACAACTTCATTGAAGTCAATTGTATATCATTCAACATGGTTTTTTGGTATTGATTATTGAATGATCATTCCAAATGTGTGAACATTATACCTGCTAATTTTGGGATGGAATGAATTTTTCCTGGCACCCAATTTGGAGCTCCATTCTTAATCATCTTGATGTGACTTTATTTTAACTACTCTTTATTCTCAACTTTTATTAAAATCGCACTCATTTTTGTTTTTGCTTTGGAATCTTGTTGAATATTGCAGGCAAGCAAAGGAGGCCCTGAAGATACTCAAGAAGCGACTAGCCAGCAAAAATCCTAAGATTCAACTTCTGGCTCTTTTTGTGAGTATTTTTCTTTTCAGACTTTTAAGACATATTTTGTGCACGCTTATTAAAGTCATAAAATTTGCAAGATTACAGCATTGCTGCTTGTTGGTTCATATGTTTACCAAGTGTGATCTAAAGTAACTGTTTACTTGGTATATGCGGCAGTGCCAACATATAGGTGTCAAGCCCGTTGATTAGTTTGCATTGAATGTATTATGCTTTCTTGTTATCTTAACTATGTTTAGAATACATGAAGCAGATATCATCTGACTTTGATATTTTCTAGAGCAACTGACTTTGTGGTTTTGCATTGGGATGTTTTGGTCTAGGCATTGGAGGCGCTCAGCAAAAATTGTGGCGAGAATGTATTTCAGCAGATCATTGAGCGTGATATCTTACATGAAATGGTTAAGATAGTAAAGAAGAAGGTGTGCACAATATTTATTTTCTATTGATTTGTATCTTGCTCCTGTTGTTGACTTGTTGCCTAACATCCTTGCACCTGCATCTAGGATTCATTTTGTTTCTATGTTTCTGATTTAATTTTTCAGCCAGACTTGAATGTGAGGGAAAAGATACTAATTTTAATAGATGCGTGGCAAGAAGCTTTTGGTGGACCAAGAGGAAGGTATCCCCAATATTATGCGGCATACACTGAACTGCAGGTGATTGCCTTATCATATCCTTATTCTTTTTTTCCCCGGTCAAGCTTGTTTGTATATATTGCAAGCTTCGGTTATATGTAAAACTAGAAAGCATCAGGTGCACTTTAAGTGCCAGGGCCTAATGGGGCCTAGGCATGAAGTGTGCATGCTTCTGATCTGAGTAAGGCACACATTTTCAATACTTTTCAATTCAGTGTTGTTCTTTGGGTCTGCTAGATTGGCTTTCTACCATGCAAGATATTTTCTGTGCATCCTCGGTGACCATAAGACGATATAACTAAAAGCCATTGAACCCTGGGGTGTTTTTTTTGGTGTTTTGTGTTTTTTTTTTTGTTTTGGGGGGGGGGGGGGGGGGGGGGAAGGATACATTTGTGCAGTGTACTATATTGTAATAAAGAAGTTGGTGTACCTCTAAATTCTAATCAGCTCAGATCCAACTGTTATTTTTATTAATTCAATTACAAATTGGCACTTTGCAAAAAGAGTTTGCACGCTATGTTTTGAGTAGTGCTACGTGTGCTGAGAATTTTACTTACAATTTTTCATACAAGACCCATTTTATCAGTATTCTTTTTAAATTCAAATTTTAATTTCAGATTTCATAATCTTCAGCATATTAATAGCTGACAAAATTGTAAGTACAATAGCATTTTCCTTATGTTTTTGGTGCTTTTTTTTTAGAAGTGCCAAGTTCATAAAGATATTTTACAAAATAAAGTTTACAAACTGATGTGGGTAGATATGATATGTTAGATCTACTTTACACTAAAAATAGCTTTGCAATATGACGTTCCACTATAAACCACATCAATTTGTGATTTACTTTTGCGATTTTTTCGTGGAGCAAACATCTCTCTCTCTCTCTCTCTCTCTCTCTCTCTCTCTCTCTCTCTCTCATAGGTAAATCATTTTTTTAAATTTGGTCTTTTTGTGGTCTTTTTGGCTTAAGTTTTCGGTGCTTTTAATTACCTGCATTTCATTTTAGGAGTAAGAAGCATTTTCACTCTGGAGCTTTTCACTTTATGTTGTGCACACACTTAATGTTTCTGGAGAAAACTAATATGGGAAGTCACCCATGAACAAAAGTGTGTCTCTGTCTGAATCTGTTGGACGTTCATACTTCCTGCTCAAATTAATCAATAATTACATGGTTAAAAGGCTGGTTTTCCAGTTATTTCAATCCATTGGATCATTAGAGTAATTGTAGGGATTCAACATTGTTTGCAGCTGTTTTGTTTGGCACATATGTTTTCAATTCTTAGTCCATTATGGAATACATTTTCCACTCTCACCATATTAGAGTTGTATGGATGTTTTCTGCTTGAACGAAAGACATGAATTGCAGTTTTGGAGGGGAGGTTGTGGTTGACGAGTTCAATGAGTTTTGGCTGGTTGCCTTTATTTATCTTCCATGTTTGAATTTATATTAAGTTCCTGCTTTGATAATTAAAAAAAAGATTTTTTTTTGTTTATTGAATGCCCTTTTGCTTATTAATCATTTATTGAATGTCCTTCAATCTGCATTCCTTCTTTCATGTACCCGAATTTGGTAATTGACAGGCTGCTGGAGTTGAATTTCCACCCCGAGAAGAGAACAGTGTACCATTGTTTACTCCACCCCAAAGCCAGCCAATAGTTCATCATGCCTCTGCATATGAGGATGCTGCTATTCAGGCCTCTCTACAGTCTGATGCTTCTGGCCTCAGGTACTTACTACCTGAAAAGTATGATTTAGAGATATTCTTGATTCTTAAAATCAACTTTAATGAAAACATGTGTAAAAAGATGAAATTATTACCCTCATTTGAGCAAAATGCTTTTTTTTTTTAAAAAAAAAAAATAAAAAAAAAATAAAGACTTATAAAAAGATGAACTACACTACAAAAATGACTGTTAACTTTGATGAAAATAATTTGATTCATTACTTCTTGCTACCTCACAGTGAAGTAATAATTGATCCTTAGGTTCTATTGCCTTTGGTTGATTTATGATTGGATATTTGTGCATAATGCATATATGATATTGACATATTGCTAATGTGAGAGAAATTAACAATATGCATTCAAATTCCTTAAACTTGATTTGCTTTTATGATGAATAATGAAGCAAAGTTATATAACTCAGGTTAAAATTTCTTTACTTATCAAAAAAAAAAAAAATTTTATTTCTTTATCCATTAGCGTTAGTTTTATTGTTTAGATCATGAACATATGACCTAAATTTCTCCAATAAAGGTACAAATTTGAAATGACTCATTAAACAGAACAATCCTCAATATGAAATAGTTAGATGATGAGCTTTTCCTTTCTCTACACAGATATAATATTTTATCTATATATGCATTAATATTTCACCTATCCACTTTTAAAAAATATATTGACAAAGTAGAGCTCAGCGTTTATTTGTGTCTGTGTCAAAATGCAGTTTGTTTAACAGTTTACACAGGGGCCTTAATTTTTTTTTTCTTTTATCATTAGCTTGTTAGAGATGCAAAATGCTCAGGGACTGGCTGATGTGTTAAATGATATGCTTGGTGCCTTGGATCCCCGTAAACCTGAGGTAATGTCTGCTCTTTGAAGGGTTACAACTGATTTTCTTTTTTTTTTTTTTTTTTTTTTTTTTTTTTTTTTTTTTTTTTTCGCTTTTTCAGTGAGTGGATTACAACTGGTCTTGTTTTGTCAGTTATCTTCTGAATATGTGATTTG
This sequence comes from Carya illinoinensis, assembly GCF_018687715.1. Taxonomy (NCBI): domain Eukaryota; kingdom Viridiplantae; phylum Streptophyta; class Magnoliopsida; order Fagales; family Juglandaceae; genus Carya; species Carya illinoinensis. The sequence continues at coordinate 3,301,050 of NC_056766.1, forward strand.
TTGCTTGTTCATAATATTTTTATTTAACTTTTTCTCTTGCCTTTCCTAAAACCTGATAAAGTATCTTAGTTCAAACCATTTCACTACTATTCACAAACTATCTCACTACTATTCACAGATTTCTCATCTCATCTGTGTAACCAAACGAGACCAATCTCAAATAAAAGTTAAGACTTTTCATGGCAGTTTTTCCATTTATGTGTACACTTGAATGAAATGACTATAATATCAATCTTAAGGAACGGAAAGAGATTTTGCTCAGTGGATAAATTACTGAAAAGCATATCACTGGGAGAGATAAGAGAGGCCTGTATTTGTATTTTCTTAAATAGTACAGATTGGTAGATATTCCTAGCTTATGGATGCTGCTAAACAGAATGCATGCTGACCAATCTATCATCTATGGGATCTCTTTATTTTTTATTTTAGCAGGGTGTGAAGCAAGAAGTGATTGTTGACCTTGCTGATCAGTGCCGTTCTTACCAACATCGTGTCATGCTTCTTGTGAATAATACAGTGTGAGAATTTAATTTAAAAGTTTAAAAGTTCTTTTTCATGTTAAACCGAAGACTGACCAGCAGTATTTTCTCTTTCAGAGACGAGGAGCTTCTTTGTCAGGGATTGGCATTGAATGATAATTTGCAGCGTGTACTTCGTCGACATGATGACATAGCGAAAGGAGCCTCTAATGTAGGAGTAAGAGAAACTGAAACACCGGTCGTGCCATTTGTGCATGTGAACCATGAAGATGATGAGCCAGAAGATGATTTTACCCAGCTAGCTCATAGGTGACCATTTTAGAAGGGTCTCTTTACGATTTTAGTCATGAATTTTCCTGTTCTTTCGAATCTTTTAGGCTCATACTTATGGGTGGGTGAAACTGGGGCTACTCTCACTTAACATGTGAGTAACTTTGATTTTACCATGCAGGAAACCAGCCATCTCAAGGACTGAACCAGTGCGAGTCAATCCGGTTCTCCCTCCTCCACCCTCATCAAAGAAGCCCATTGCCACAGATTCTGGCATGATTGATTATCTCAGTGGTGATGTCTACAAATCTGATGAATCCCGTCAAACATCAGAAAGGACATCTCTTGCAGCTCCAGATCAATATAACAGAACTTCCACCCCACCATTGGCTCCTACACTCTCTTCTCCCTCTCCAAATGACACAGTTAATCCCACCGCATCAATGCCTATGTTTACTGGACGGCCTGCATATGATGCACCAGCTTCCTTGAGCAAATCTGCAGATCCATTGCCTCCCGCTCCTTGGGATGCTCAGTCTCCTGGCTCTCTTCCACCCCCACCTTCCAAGTATAATCAGAGACAACAATTTTTCGAACAACAAACTTATTCTGGTGGTGCGTCTCATTCAAGCGGATCTGGTTCCTCTTATGACAGCTTAGTGGGACATACTCAGAATCTCTCTCTTAATCCATCTGCTCCACCCAAACCAGCTAATCCAGAAGATGCTCTTTTCAAAGATCTGGTTGATTTCGCGAAAGCCAAATCTTCTTCTTCTTCTTCCTCCTCCTCCAAGCCCAATCGATCCTTTTGAACCATTGGAGTGTGGATTATATGTGATGGTACAGCGTATGAATATTGTTCTTTTTTTTTCAGGTTTTGCATCAGATCATGAGATTACTTCTTGTTAAATAATTGTTAGGGACTTTGGATTACGGTTTGTCTATGATGTTCAGCTGGTTTATTTCGAGATGAACTGCTTATTGCACATATGCGCATATATTGATGTACCATATTTGTTCTTTAACTGCTCATGTTTTGAGCATTTGCCTTTTTTCCTCTGTTCCCTTTGAACATTTCTTGGGTTTACACGTGTATAAATATATATATCTTCGTTATATATGTCTGTATGTGGGCCACATCCATCCAACTAAAGAAACCAAAAAGAAGGAATTAATAATTAGTATATGACTTGGAATTATTAAGGTAAACTCTCTCTCTCTTTGGAGCTCTTTCTTCAAGCTTAGGTCGAGCTTTTCTTGTGATTATTGTGCTGGTAATGGTTCTTTGAACATTACCTGATCAAGCAAAAGGAAACTTGGACCAGGAAAGACATATATATACATGTATTTAAAAAAACATTACATAGAAAGTATGTAGTTTTAGACGGATCTTATTAATATTCAAATGTGTATGCATATTTAATTGGCGTGAACGATAAAGTGAGTGAATCTCACATTAGGTACATATGAAGTTTTTGCTCCAGTTCATAGCTAGTCTTTGAGAAACTACTCCCAAGGTGTTAATTCTCAAACTTGTATGAATCCCACATATAAGAGACTGTAGACAAATCCATATCAAAGATGGAGTTCTTTAATGGTGAACAATTACTGATCATATGATATTAATGTTTAGTCCAAATCTATCGATTTAAGTTTTCCCAGATTCAATTGCAACTTCCTTCGACTTAGTTCCTTTCGTCTAGTCATGTGTTGCAGCATATGATTTCCATGTTGAGTTTCTTTCACAGATTATATATACTTCAAGAAAAAGAAGCAAACAAATCATATTGTCAGCTTTTTTGGGTGGATGGAAAAGATCATGGAGACTTTAATTTTCAATGAGGCCAGTAATCAAGCTGGAGTTTTGCTTAATTAGCCCACTAAGGATTATAGTTAAGTGAATGAAAAGTCATCAGTCATGAAGGGAATTCTACATTATCATGAGGTTATCATGCATATACAAAAGGGTTCCGAAGGTGAACTTATCCTTAACTCATGATCAAGTACCAACAAAAATGATTATTGGCATGAATTAAGACATGGCAGTTAATAAGGTGATCGATACAAAAACGACTTGGTGGTTAATAGGGTAATTAGTTTCCTGAATGGAGAATGATTTATACAAGTTTAGAATGTGTAAGTCCCAGACATGAAACTCTCATTGAGTAGATCATTGATATAATAACCTTTGATGAACAACAAATAAATGAAACTTATCATGAATAGTAATCACATCTTGAGCTTCCTTTGAGATAGAATAGAATTGACACACACAAAAATCCAACCCAAGATATCAGCCCTTTTCTGATTCAACAAATGAAGAAAATCGTCTCAGCTACACAAGAATTGTGTGTCAATATTCCAGTTGAAGAGTGTGTGAATTGTAAAGAATCAAGTACTTTCACATTTCTTATGTGTGGTTGGCCTTTATCACTTCCCCTAAGAGCTTCTTAAGGGCCTCACTATGAATAATGAATCCTGATTTTGGCCCAGTCACCTGAAAATTGCTGTCTCTGTGGCATGAAGATTAGAAAAACCGTTTATGATTTAATTAAGCTGCCGGCCTGTTATGTGCAGTACTTCAAAGAAGGAAGGCAAAAAGAGCTTGGATGATGGATTCTGGGCGTCTCCACTTCTGCTTTAAACCATCTTCACTTCCACTAAATAACCCTTGGGTTTGGTCCCCTTGTCTTCCCTGAGAAATTAATTACAAAATAAGATAAGATAATAATTCACTCCCTTTTCATGTCATATTTGAAGGTTCGATTTCAAGTTCTTGTAACTTACAAAGCAAGTTTTCATTATTGGATATTGACATTTCAATTACACCTTGAGGAGTATTCTTCAAGAAGAGATTGAAAATATATCTAAACTCCACTCCAACTGATATCTTTACTAACACGAGGAGATTGAGTACAATATTTGATGTATGAATTTACCTCTGCAGCATTCTTGAGAGCACCCCAACATTCTGTCCGATTGTACTTTCGCAAACTAGAATGGAAATATACCCTCACCAAAGCATTCAGTAACTCCGGATGCTCTCCAAAAAGTACTGAATCTCCATGTAGTACAGCTTTGAGCACCTGGTTTGAATCAACACCCATTTAGCATTTTTATGGTGTATAAACACAAAGTAGAAAAATATTCATGTCTGCAAAGACTATCATGATGAGGGAAAGGTGTCGGTGTAAGGCTGATGATAGATGGTGTCTATGCCATCTAGACCCTGCTGCCTAAGGTCCGTATATTCATTACTGCGAATAAATGAGAGACATTTCTTTTTAGCTTTACAGTTAAAAAGCCGATTGGCTCAGCAAAAGTTGGATAACACTTTCTGCTATTTTGGGTTGCCATGTCAAACATCTACTAGATTTGTCCTAGCTAGTTAATCTGAAGTCCCTTTGACAACAAATGGGATATGGCAATTAGAAATTATAGAAACCAGACTCACCAAAGGCAATTCCTTCGAGAATATGTGGTATCTAAACTCAGCAGCCAGGTCTAGCAGGGGATTGGGACCACTGACAAAGCAATGGACATGAAGACACATTTGATCGTTCACTTTCTTCCATTCTGCTACTACATCATCCTTACTATACCATCCATTCAACTGCCATGGACACACAGAAACAAAATTAAAAGTGGTCATGTTTACTTGTTTGCAGATTAAGTTCCGCAAATAATACCTGATCAAGGTTGATGACATCAGAGATAGTTAAGGTTAAGTTAGCAGTGAAGTCACAGTGGGAAAGGATGTAGGTTCTTGGAATAATTCCGGAATACTTGTTCAAGTCTTCTCCCATGTAAATTACTTTCAACTTTGAAGCTTCGAATCTTGCCGGAGGACCCAAAAGCCTAGCAGCCTGTCATTAATAATATGCACCAATTAGGCAACTAAGAACACCAATTAATACCTGCTGCAAAATGAACATAAACATCTTGTGTTTGCGCTGCTTCAAACAAGCAATCATGGTTTTGGAACAAATAAGCAAACCTCAAGACAGATTCAGAGATTGGATCATATTTACATTGTTAAGCTATTTTATTGGGCATACAAAATGAAAGGATCCGGATATGCATAATTAAGATACAATGTAAGACTGGAGACAGATATCTAGGGGAAGGGCTTGTTAAATTTCCAAATTGGGTTGGAACTAGAAATCTAAGAGAATCAACCATTTTTGAAAACTACACAACAACTACACATTTTAGTCCATGTTAACTCCAACATTCTGAAGCCAAACTATTGTTCTGGGGCTATAAGCTTATCTTTGACAGCATTATCAGATAGACCACTGCTCAAGCTGGCAAGTAAGAAGTACCTAAGAACTCAAACCCAGAAGGCTTTCGGGCGTCAATTGCATGTCTGCCTTTAACTCTTAGAGACATTGCCATTGTATGAAGTATATTGCAAATTAACATAGAAATAAAGAGAAGAGCACCTCAGAGACAAGAGGATTATAGGAGACTCCAGTATTGTTTATGGAAGAAAGGAGAACAGGACTGGATCTGCATGATAGTTTAAACTTTGTTTTGTTGAGGAAATCCCTCTGTGGTGATAGGAAGAAAGCATAGCAAGCACAATGGCAGGCCATGGAAGATGCATAACACAATCTTCTTCTTCATCTCATCTTAGAGATAGAGACACAGAGTGATCATGTGGGGAATTGTAGTTCATAGTTTGGTTCATGTGGACTGCGATTCTCGTACTCCAAAGTCCCAAATCTTTGTCAAAACGTTGCATCCACACATTCATTTCAAATTGAAAGATGTTGACAAATTTGATTGGTGGTAGAGCTATATGTTGGTGGTACGCCATGACCAATGGCTTCAATTTTTGATGAGTTGTGGATAATGTCACTACGTGGCTTTTGCCAGACTTCTGCATAGATGCATATCCTTTTTATAATGAACATTAAAGTAGAAAATAGACCATGTAAAAATTTTTGTAATGGAAAATAATATGAGGACATACAATACTCGTGCAAGTTTATTGTAAAAGAATAATGCTACATATGATCATGAATTGTATAAGAACCATACAACTCTTTAAAAAAAAAAAAGAGAGATTTATTATTAAAAAATTAATTTTTTTTATATAAGTCTACAAATTAAGCAGTGCTTACGTATTTCATAATTATAAATATTATTTTTCTTTGTAAAAAATAGAATTTGTCATAAAAAGTGAGACTTTTTTCAAATGAATTTTACTTTTTTTCAAAATATTATCACGGAATTTAGACAAATTATTTTCTTTCCTAATATTCTTATTTTTAATCAAATGCAAGAAGTGAATAGGAAGAAAAAGTATAAAATAAGGGGTTAGGTGTGTGCGTCGGTGCATGTGTACAGTGCATACAAACATCGCCATCTGATTTTGTTTGTATTTAATGGCCCATCCTCCATTTGGTTAGTGGAGGAGGGGGCCATTATTGTGTTAGATGGCTAGACTTGTCCAGGACACGTGATTGCAGTCTGCTGCACTAATTTGTCAAGAAATAACAGCCACATTTGTCATCCACTATCGACATCAAAAGTCTCCATTTTTTTTTTTTTTTGACACAGTTTCATTTTACAATGATTGTATTTTATCATCAGTCTGTGATATTTTGTAATCATGGAAATTAAGGAAAGTGGAACAAGTTGGAGAACTAGAGCTGAATGGCAAAGATTTTTGAGGAAAACACACACAGGTGGCTACATATATTGCATGTGATCCAGTAGTGTCAATCATGAATATTGACTAGGTATCTGCTTTCTCACTTTCTTCCATTTTTTTTAAACAAGTAAATTCTTAAATAAATTAAATGGTTATATAATACTGTATTTAATAGAATAGGAATCTCAATAATCATCTTAAAATAAACAAATACAATATAAGTAAAATAAAAAAAAGGGACTTGAAACAAAAATTTAGCTTTCACCTATTTTTTTATTAAGAAAAAGTTGCTAAAAGTAAATTTTACATAATCTAATAAACAGACTATTAGATTATAACTGAAAGTCATAATAAAATAATGTGTGTTTTATCTTATTTGTTTGAATTGACTGTAGGAGACTTTTACAATTATTTTATCTTTATCATTAATTATGAAAAACGAAAATATAAAATTATAATAACTAAATTATGAGTCGATATGTCGACATAGGACTGTTATTATTTATGGAGGTACATGTGATTGACACGCTATTTTAAGAAATAAGGTAATAGTCGAATATGAGAAATTTGAAACCGCTGGTACCAGTGGTGCCGTGCATGATGGCAACAGACTCTCTCTATAAGGCGCACGGGAGTTTCACATGTCGCAGTGCTAGAGAGAGTTTGCTGCAGTAAGCTGTGCATGAGATTCACACATTGCTCTTTTGATTAGTTTTTTTTTGACTGATCGAGATCGACAGCTGGATAGTTTACTGGTAAGGTGAATTGCAGTCATAGGAGGTCGATAGAGAGTAGATGGATACATCTTAGTACTGCGAATGGAAAACTATAAAAAAATTAAAAAAATACTATAAATAATTTCAAAAAGAGGAAAGGAGGAATCAGGAAAACCCACCCCTTGGGCAAAGGAAAGGGAAGGATGTACAGGAGTTAGGTAGAGAAAAAAAGACCGGAGTGAGAAAGAAGGGTTTTGCTATATACAGTCAGTAAATACAATCGATATGCAGTCGACTGTACGGAATGAATAAAAAAAATTATAAAAAAATTATTTTATATTCAGGGAGACTTACATGAATAAAAAAAAATTAAAAAAATAATTTTTTTTTATATAAGTCCTGTATTAATTCACTTTTTTCTCTACAATAGTACGACTACATTTATCGATTGCAAAAATTATTTCTCGAGAAAAAAAGGCAACCGAGCTCCTGTCAAAGTCACATTTTTTTATTTTCTAAGCAGTCACCCTCTTTCGAGTCCAACTGAAAAATACTAATAATAAATTATATTAAAGAAAAATGGCATTGGTACCAATAAAAATAATATTTTTAATAATCGTAGATCTCTCGTAGTAATAAATAATCATATATAAAAATGCTAATAATAAAAAGAATATTTTTAACAATCCTAGATCTCTCCTAGATATTCTCCTTGACAAAGTTCATTCCTTCCGACCCTTGCAAAGTTGCAATGCAAAGATTACTCATAAAAGGAAAGAAAATTAAAAATAAAAAACCGAAATTGAAGGGAGCTGTCGGCCATAAAAAGGCCCCAGTTCTCTGCACTTGGCAACAATGGCAAGTCGGCTTCTGGGTTCATTAACGCTCTTCATAGTCTTTACACGAAGAGAACAATAGAGAAAAACAGTAGACCCGATACCCCCGATCTTGTCACTCAGACCGCGGAAAGTAAAAAGGGGTACATATCAAAAAGTCCTCTTCTCAATCTTCCTTCCCTGATAATTTTATTACATTATTTTACAGAGCGTGATAGCCAACACAGTTGTATGCGTCCTCGTTCACTGATATTTTTGCTTTTATATTTCAGAGTTCACACTTGTGTAATATAGTGCTCGAGATATTTTTTCTAAGTTCAACTTTCTAATTATACTCCGTGTTTCAGAGCTATTGTTTGAGTAGTGATTTTGAGATATTACATTGAACTTCGATGGTTCCCCCTTCTTTATACTTATAGGTCGATTCCTACTGTAATGGGTATTGCTCTCATTTGTCAAAGTTGTGAGCTTTTTGCTTTTAGGTAATATAGTGCTTGATAATTTTTTTGCCTGACCTTTTTTTCTGAGTTCATCTTTCGGGTATTCATGCTTCAGAAGTTATTGTTTTCTCTGTAGGAGTAATTTGGAGTTATTGTATTCAACTTGGACGGTGAAAATTCACTGACAGTGGTTCTATTGTTGAATTTGAAGTTATTGTTTTAAGCCAGTGAATTCAGTAAGAATAAAATTATCTGATTTATATTAAGCTTATGTTTCCAGAAAAGTACTCACCAATGAAAAAAAAAAGAGTTGAATATTATATAGTACGAAAGAGCAATGCGACTCTTCAGTCTGAATTTGTTATCCCAGTCATGTTGGCTTATGTAGCGCATTTTAAGTGATATCAAGTGGAAAGTCACTTAAATTAAAATGAATTGCATCAATCAGTATGACTAGGGTGACAAAATCAGTATAAAGAACCACATTTCACATTTCAAAACAATGACTGGTTTAACGGAATTCGAATTTGGGAGGTTTGGTTTGTGGGTTTACTGATTTTTTATATTGCCCCTTCCAGGTGTATATAATAGCAGATATCTGCCCCTAGAAAACATGGCTCAGGGGAAATATTCTCGAGTTGACGGGAGGAAGTCTTCAAGTTACTGTTCAACCATATCTATAGTGGTTTTCGTTGCATTTTGTTTAGTTGGGATTTGGACTTTAATGTCGTCCATTGTTCCAACTCAGAATTCGGACTTGACTTCAGAGGAAGCCGTAAATCAAGTGGTGACTGAAAATGGTTCTAGGCAATTCGACAGTTCAGGTGGTTTGCCCGAGGATTCTACAAAAGAAGATAGCAACACAATAAATGACCAAAACGTAATCAAAAGGGAGTCTGGGAATGTTGCTGAGGAAAATCAGGAGGAAGTGGTTACAAAGGAGAGCTCTGACAGTGAGCAGACAGGCTTAGGGGAGCGACAGGGTGACAATGAATCAGACTTGGTTGAAGGTGAAAAAAAAATTAACACAGACGAGAGTGAAGATGGACCAAAGCAGGTAGATGAAGTGCTTAGTGAGACTGTCGAAAAGGATGCTGCCGAGAATAACATGGAAATCCAGGAAAAAAATCAGGGCTCAGATGAGCTTTTACCTGCTGGTGCTCAGTCTGAAATTTTGAATGAAACTAACACTCTAAATGGGGCTTGGTCAACCCAAGCAATAGAGTCAGAGAATGAGAAGGAATCACAACAATCTTCAGTAACTAAGGATCACAGTGACTGCAGATGGAAACTTTGTAATGTAACTGCTGGGCCGGACTACATCCCTTGCCTTGACAATTGGCAAGCTATTAGAAAGCTGCCAAGTATGAGCCACTATGAACATCGAGAAAGGCATTGCCCTGAAGAAGCTCCAACATGTGTTGTTCCTCTACCTAAAGGATATAGGCAGCCAATTAAGTGGCCGGAAAGCAGGGGAAAGGTATTATAACTCATCTGATGCATTGATGAAAAATTCAGTTTACTTGATTTTGAGAATTGTTGTTCTGGTTCCTGATGCAGATATGGTATTATAACGTTCCCCACACAAAGCTTGCAGTGGTTAAGGGGCACCAAAATTGGGTTAAAATTTCCGGTGAATACCTCACTTTTCCTGGTGGTGGAACTCAGTTCATAAATGGTGCTCTTCACTACATCGATTTTATTCAAAAAGTGAGCCTTGTCGCTTTTATTTTATGCTCCACCTGCGTCTTATGAACAACAGATATTGTGTTAAATGTAATTTCATAAAAGCTTGTAATATAAATGTATAAAAAACATTAGGGAGGAAGAAATAATTTTTATATATTGTGAATGAGGTACTTTTTGCATCTCATCTCACGGATCTGAATGCAACTGTCTTGGTGCAAACATGGACCTATTTATTTGCATTCTGTGTAAGCATCCTCGGTAGCTCCCCTATTTTTATAGGTGACTTTAAACCAGTTCAGTTCTTTGTTGTACACTACACATGAGAATTCACTATTGCAATTCTTATATCTATGCATGTGCATATTTGCTAAAAGAACTACAAATTCTTTATTAACTTCAGCTGAATGAAAAAGAATGTCAAAAAAGGCCCTTTTTTGGGTTTCTTGATAGGTCAAAACTCCATGAGATTTGTAGCGAGAATTTTGGAAGATCCTTATGTGGCCTCTTTGAGCTTACTGGGATCATTTTAATTTTATCTTTTTCTTATTTCTCAACTGGATGAACCTCTGTCGATTCTATCAAATGCACTAGCCGCTGCACTTATTTTCCATTCTTGCAACTTGTCCTTGTCATCTGCTTCACTTTCCTATGCATGTGATATTTCTTGTTTTGTCATGTGACACCAATTTTATATAACCTTGACACTATCTGTCTTCTTTTATCTTGGACATTCATCAAGGATAATCTACTTGTAAAAAGAAAATCATTTGAAATATTCTACTTTTCCGTGAGTGAGGTCAAGAGTAGTTAAGAGAAATTCTGAATCTACATCTAGACAAAAAGATTTTTGGGAGAGCTTCTCCTTATTTTCTCATCTCTTTCTCATGACTTCCTGTTGTCTTCTTATTTCCGGTGCATATTCCTAAATCTTCCCGTTAATTGCATTTACATTTTTGTCTCATCTTTTCTTTTGTTTCTTTTCTCTCTACATTTTTCTTTCTTTCTTTCTTTGCTGTTCTTTTGGATTCTCTTTTCAGCCTGGGCATTTTTTTGTCTTTCTGGTATGGTGTTTGAGAAAAGTGTTTTGGTGGACTTGAAGATATTCACATTTTCAGTGGTGAAGGAAGGGTTGTTGCATATCACTGAAAGTAGGAAAGTGAAAAAACTAGTTATCATAGGCAAGGTGACGACGAGATGGTTAGAGAAGACAGTTGTTGCGTGTGTTGATTCAGGAGATTGTGATTTCCACAAGACATCGCTCGAAGGGAACTGATCTTTTTGAGCTCAGCGTTGTGTTAATTTTTATGGGCATTATTTAGTGATTGTAGAGTATGGTGATGGCAGCATGAAGGACTTCATTTTCATACCTGAGGGCATGGACAGGAAGGGATGGAGGAGTTTTGCCAAAACGATTAAGGATTTGGGTTATGCGGACTCCTCTGTTTTGATCACTAATGATAGAAAAAGATTTGATTATGGAGATAAAGTTCAAGCTCGCGGCGGGGGTTGAGTTCCTTCCAAGTCTATGTTGTTGGGCAGTGAAGGGTCTTATAAGGTGGCGTTGTTGAAATTAATGTCTTCTTCGGTCAGTTAGCTCCCAAGGGATCAAATGAGAGTTTCTAAGGACTCTCGGGGCAATGTAGTGACGGAGGTAGGTGGTGGAGCAGTGAAGTGTGTTGACATTCCCAATCAAATTATTGTCTCAATAGGAGGCATTGGTGTTTCCAAGGGAGGCTTGTCAGGTTGGGTAGAGGAAGGGTCGTTGGTGGAGGTGAAGTAGGAATTGATTGAAAATAAAGATAGGATCAATAGTATTCTGTTGAGGCTTGATAAGGCGATGGGCTTGGGGGAACTCGTGGGATGTAAGTCTGGGACGGAGGGGTTGGAAAATGATGATCTTGGGGGTAGTGGGCTTGAGTTTTAACAAGGGGTTGACAAAAAGAAAGGTTGTATTTCTAAAGTGTCGTTTGAGAATCCAGTAGGTTGTGATAAGGGCCCAAACCCAATGTTTTAGATAAAGGAGAAAAAAAATCGAGCCAATTTCTTAGAAGACTTCCCGGCCCATGTCCGTGTGGCAATGAAGAGTGCTATCGGGTCTTTCTCGGGCTCTAACTCAAACAACCTTAGCCTACCACCAATGGTGGCTCCTCCAACATTGGGGTCAACATAGAAAAGTTTGCCTGTCGATTCTATCCTTGGGATAAGTATTCAGTTGCCGAAAGTTACGCCGAAGCATTCTCCTGAGTTTTTGCTGGTGGTTTTGCCGGTATTTTCAAGTCAAGTGGTGGCTCCTCCGGCATGGGGCTTAACTCATATTAGTTCACCGAAGTTCCCACCCATGAAATAAGCATTCAGTTGCCAGAAGTTATGTCAATGGACTCTTCCAAGATTTCGCCAGTATTTTCAAATCTAGAGGATTTTAATTGGATAGGAGGTGATGATGTTGTTTTCTCCTCTCCTCCCTCAAATCTTGAGAATTTGATGGTAAGCTCATAGTGCGTCTTTAGGTGCCAGTGTTTTCGTCTGCGAAGAGGAGGATCATCTTTTTAGTTTGATGGTGGAAGATAATTTGAAACTTTCTGGGGATGACCAGAGGTGTGCTAAGATGAAGTTAGTTCTTAGGGATCAGAAGAATTTGGTTTGTACATGGACCGAAAGGGAGAGGTTGGGTAATGATCCTGTGCCGTTATGTACTCTGCTCCTGGGTGTGAGTTCGGCTGGGTGTTCCTTGAAATGGGTCCTTAAGAAAGTCCAAGAAATTCAGGAGTGTTTGACAGTTTGTGGATTTCTGGTGAGGGATTTGAAGCCCAGTTTAGAGCCTTACTTATTACCATTGAAGAGGACCATCACTTGTCTTTGAAAAAAGAAAAGAGAGTTGAAGATAATTACTTGTACAATAAATTGCAATACAAAGCAGGGGAGTGTAAGTAGAGGAAGGAGTAAGGGGAGGGCTTCAAGTCTTATTTTATGAAGCCTAAAATTCTTTCGTAGAATGTTAGGGGGCTCAATAACCACAACAAGCGCCTCTATGTCTAGGAAGGTGGTCGACTTATTGTTATGCTGGAGAGAAATGAAAGGAATGTTGCTGCTTTGATAACAGGTTACGGTCAATGGAAGGGTTTAGGGACTTTTTCTATCATACATTGTTACTTTGGGCTTCAGTCACTATATCGATAGCCTTAATGACTTTTATGCTGATTTTCACAGCACCTAGCTTGTAATTAGGTTCACCTCTTGTATACTTCCCCTGTACCTGGGCTATGCCTAATTACTTGATTAATAAAATTTTCTTACTTATAAAAAAAAAAAAAAAAAAAAAAAAAAAAGAACCTAAACAAGCACCTCTGTGTTAGACTTATTTTGCCAATGGAAGGTTGGTATTATTTGCTTATAGGAAACAAAGTTATAGCCTGATTTGGATTCAGAGATGAGATGAGATGAGATGAGATGAGATGAGATAGTTTTATATGAAAGATAAAAGTTAAATAAAATATTGTTATTATTGTTTTGGGATTAGAAAAAGTTGAATTGAGATTTGAAAAAGTTGAATTGTTTATTATATTTTGTGTGGGGATTTGGAAAAATTATAATGATGAGATGAGATGAGGTGAGATCACCTCCTAATCCAAACCAGGCAAGTTGGTTGATAGGAGAATCATCAGAAGTCTATGAAAATGCCTCTATGTGGGATGGGTATTCCATGCTTTGAAGGGGGCTTCTGGTGCTATTATTGTGATGTGGGACAAGAGGATTGTGGAACTTCTAGAGGAGTGTATTGGGGAGTTCTCGGTGACTTGTTTTTTCAAGAATGTGGAAGATGGATTGAATGGGCTTTCGCAGGCTTTTACAGTTCTAATTTGGATAGTAGTTGAAGGATTATGTGGGACGAGATTGCAGGAGTTTATAGCTGGTGGGATGTGCCATGGCGTATAGGAGGAGATTTCAATATTGCTCAGTTTTTGAGTGGGAGGTCGGGGGAGTATTGGTTAAATCCAGCTATGGCAGGATTTTCTGATTTTATTTTTTATATGGACTTATTGGATTTGTTGCTGGTTGTTTTTTTTTTTTTTTTTTTTCCAGAGTGTTGCCCAAAAAAACCCTAAACCATAAAACCACTAAAACCCTAAACCCTTTCCTTATCATATTGGGTTGTGGGGGTATTTATGGGGGTCGTAGGTATTTCAAGTTTGAAAATATATGGTTAAAAGCTGAAGATTTTGTGGATATGGTGAGACAATGGTGGTCTTCTTACCTATTTATTGGTATCCTGAGTTTTATATTGGCAAATAAGCTTAAAGCTTCAAAGAATGATTTGAAGAAGTGGAATGTGGAAGTTTTTGGAATGTTGATGGTCAAAGGAAGTCCCTCTTTGAGGAGTTGCATAGGTTGGATGAGAGGGCCTAGATTGGGGTTTTATCGGAGGAGTTGAGTAGTCAATGTTCAGTGACAGTTGAACTTGAAAAGCTGATTTTGTTGGAGGAGATTTCGTAGAGGCAGATATCTTGGGCGGCTTGATTGAAAGGAGGAGAGTGATGCACAAAGTTTTTTCATTGGGTAATCAGTTCTCATCGTTGGAATAATGCCATTGAGATGCTCCATTCTGATGGTTGTGTTATTGATGATCATTTTGATATTAAGGGTTCGTTTGGATACTAAGAATATTTCAGAATATTTGTGAATAGTAATGAAGTAGTATGAAAATATATGAGAACAATTGTCTTCCCAAATAGGCCCTAAGAAGCCTATGGTTCATTATTATGAAACACTTATTTTGGAACAGCACTTGCGAGGCCAAAATTTGATGGGCTGGCTTTTGAGTCAATTGATCTTCCAAGTGCAAGTTGGTTAGGGAGACCGTTTGAGGAGGATGAGGTGCACCTTGTGGTTAAAGAGATGGCTAGAGACAAAGCCCCTAGGCCGGATGGTTTCTCTATGGCATTTTTTCAGGAGTGTTGGGATGTTGTGAAGGGTGACATTATGAGTGGTTTTCATGAATTCTTTTCTTATTTAAGGTTTGAGAAATATCTCAATACGACATTCTTAGCACTCATTCTTAAAAGGGTGGGGGAGACGGATGTCAAGGTTCTTGCCCTATTAGCATTGTAAATGGGCTGTACAAGATTATCTTTAAAGTACTTGCTAACCGTATAAGTACGGTTATGGAGAAGATAATTTTGAAACCTCAAACGCTTTTGTTAAGGGGCGATAGATTCTTGATTCGGTTCTTATTGCAAATGAATGTTTGGAGAGTAGATTGAGAATGAGAGTGCTAGGTATTTTTTATAAGCTGGATATGGAGAAGGCATATGACTATGTAAATTGGGATTTCATCTTCTATTTACTTGAGAGATGTGATTTGGGGAGAGATGGCGTGTGTGGATTAAACATTGTGTAACTATGACTCAATTTTCTGTTTTGGTTAATGGAACCCCTTTTTGGTTTTAACATCACACGTGGTTTGAGACAAGGGTACCTGATCTCCCCTTTTCTCTTTGTGATTGTTATGGATGCGCTCAGTTGAATGTCCGATACTGCAGTTCGTGCGGGATTTCTTTTTGGCTTTTCTGTGGGAAGCCCAAACAATGCTTTTATTAATGTTTCCCATCTTCCTTTTGCAGATGACACTATTATTTTGTGATACGGATCCGGGTCACATTCAGGCGTTCTCTTTTGATTTGTTTTGAAGTTGTTTCTGGACTTAAGGTGAACCTTGGGAAATCCAATATGGTGTCGGTAGGTTGCTTTGTTGCCAATGAAATACTTGGGCCTCCTTCAAGGCTAAGACTATATGGGATAGGGTCATGGAGAAAATTGAGAGGAGATTGGCTGGATGGAAAAGGTTGTGCTTTGTCAAAAGGAGGAACAACTCCTCTTATTAAGAGTACACTTTTTAATCTTCCCACATATATATAAATATATATTTATCTCATTTTCCATTGCCAGCAAGTGTGACTAATTGAATTGAGCATAATTTCCGAGCTTTCTTGTCGGGATGAATTGGAGAGAAGACCAAGTTTTTGGTCAAGTGGAATAAGGTATCTACACCGATTTCTAGTGGAGGGTTGGAAATTCGAACTATGAGGATTTTTAATAAGGCACTTCTCAAGAAATGGTTTTGAAGGTACCATCAGGAAGGAGAGTCGTTATGGAAGATTATTATTGAGTTGAAGTATGAGAGTTTAGGTTGGTGTTCTAATGAATTGAGAACTGCGCATGGTGTTGGTTTGTGGAAGAATACTAGAAATCGATGGGAGGATTTTGATCGTTTTATTAGTTTAGTGGTCGGTGATGGATCTAGGGTCAGTTTTTGGCTTGGGTTTTGGTGTGGTGATTCAGCTCTTAAGACCATGTTTCACTCTTTCTTAAAGTTGGCTCTTAATCAGGAGGCTTCAATGTCTGAATTGTTGGTTTGTTCTAGTGGTTCCCCAGGTGGAATGTTTATTTCTGTAGAGCTGTGCTCATGATTGGGAAATTGGAGTTATTTATGATTTTCACAGTTTATTGTATTCATTGAGTTTTGGTAATTATGTGGCGAGCAGGATGCTATGGATGAAGACGGGAGTAGGAAGTTTTCTGTACAATCATTGTATAAGGTCTTGTCATACCAAAATCATACTTCATTCCCTTGTAAGCCTATTTGGAAAAGTAAGGTGCCACTTGAGATTGCTTTCTTTGGCTGGACAACATCTCTTGAGAAAATTTTGATTTTGGATAATTTGAGAAAGAGTGGCCTCATTGTAATGGATTTGTGTTATATGTGTACGAAGAGTGGGGAGTCGGTGGATCATCTTTTACTTCACTGTGAGGTGACAATAATGTTATGGGTGGAGATCTTGAATAGAACGGGCATTGCTTGGGTAATGCCCAAGAGGGTGGTTGATTTGTTTGCATGTTGGCAAAGATGTAGGACCAATTCACATATTGAGGATGTAGGGAGGATGATTCCTCTATTGATCATGTGGTGTTTATGGATTGAAAGGAATGATCGAAGCTTTGAAGATAAGGGGTGTTCTTCAGATGAGCTAAGAAGTTTCTTCTTCCATACTTCATTTCTTTGGGCATCCTCTTGTGTACTCGATAGAGCTTGCTTCAATGATTTTCTTGTATCACTTTCTAGCTCCTTATTAATACCCAGCTAGGGTGTCCTGGTTTTGTGTTTTAGTTTCCAGAGCATAATCTGTTGCTGAGACTTATTTATTTATTTATTTTTTCTGACAATGCATGGGGGATATTGGTATTGACAATGCAGTCTCTTCCTGCCATTGCATGGGGGAAAAGAAGCCGTGTGATATTGGATGTTGGGTGCGGAGTGGCTAGCTTTGGAGGTTTTCTTTTCGAAAGAGATGTTCTTGCAATGTCTTTTGCTCCCAAAGATGAGCATGAAGCTCAAGTACAGTTTGCACTTGAACGAGGAATCCCTGCCATATCATCAGTTATGGGAACTAAAAGACTTACCTTCCCTAGTGGTGTATTTGATGTTGTGCACTGTGCACGCTGTAGGGTCCCATGGCACAATGAAGGTAATGTTTGCTTTATCATTTTCTTTTCTTTTCTTTGCTCCTCTTCCCAGTTCGATTTTTTTTTCCTTGCCCAGAAATAAAATTTTAGGTACATCACAGGTGGTAAACTTCTTTTGGAGTTGAATCGTGTCTTGCGACCTGGTGGTTACTTTGTCTGGTCTGCTACTCCGGTTTATCGGAAGAATCCCGAAGACTCAGGCATTTGGAAAGGTAGAATAATTTCTTTACAATGCAGGTTTCTCTCAAGAAAATGGGCTTTGGGATTGACTCTTAGATTCGTTTCTATTTTTTTTTTTCCTATTTTGTGGTAATTGATGGCAGCAATGTCTGAGCTAACAAAGTCAATGTGCTGGGATCTGGTGGTGATTGGAGAGGACAAATTGGATGGAGTGAAAGCAGCAATATACAGAAAACCAACTTCCAATGAGTGCTATGAAAAGAGGCCGCAAAATGTGCCTCCCATATGCAAAGAATCTGATGATCCAAATGCTGCCTGGTATATCCTCTTTAGCCCATAGTTTTACATATTGGTATTGTCATGGTAGTCTTTTCCCTGTTATGAGAGAGCCAAAGGCTCAGCTAATATATTTTCTCTAATTTATGCAGGGATGGTACTTTACATGAAAATAATTTTTCTAAATGCAGTGGCTTTCATATTTCAAATGCTATTCTGTGACCCCATCAATATGTCTTGCCATAGATAATGCTTACGACAGAACAAAATCACAAGTCACATGTGAGATAAAAGGCAATAATGAAAGGCAATAGTATCATACCATTTATATCTAATAAATCAGGTTGTGATGTTCTATACATAAATTATATGCATTTTCCTTATTGTGGTTATGGGAAAATTGGAAAACAGGAGAATAGGATTAGGAAATCACTGAAGCACGGGTGATTTTGTCTTAAAAAATGATTTTATCTTTATTCATATATTTTCTTCTTTATCTTGGCAACTTCCTAGCTCCAGTATTGCTTCACTTTGCTACAGAAGCACCTCACATTTAAAAGGCTCTACAAGAATGTTTACTAGTGAATACTTGTTGTTTCTTGGGGTATATTTGTTCAGGAATGTACCGATGGAAGCATGCATGCACAAAGTGCCAATCAATGCATCAGAGAGGGGGTCTCGCTGGCCTGAGCAATGGCCACGAAGGTTGGAGAAAGCACCTTACTGGTTTAATTCTCAGGTCGGAGTCTATGGCAAAGGGGCTCTGGAGGATTTCACTGCTGATTACAAACACTGGAAAAATGTTGTCTCCAAGTCATATTTGAATGGGATGGGAATCGGTTGGTCTTCCGTGAGAAATGTTATGGACATGAGAGCTGTATATGGAGGGTAAGCATCGTACTTTTCTTGAATACTTTATTTCCATGAAAGTAATATGCCTGGCAGGCACTTGTAAAAGAGCGGATTTCCTTTGGCACCATTATCTGATCATTACCCATCAATTTGAACTGAATGTGGTCGGCATGGTAGGTTAAATGATGGGAATACTCTTTCAGCATCCTATTATTGCATTTCATTCCTATGGTTATGAGATTTCCCTCTGAGTTATCAAAATAAATAAATAACATTTCCTTGTTCGAGTGTAGTAAGAAGATTGCAGGTTCATTGTCATTCATGTTTTCTTTCGTTTTCTGTTTTTTGATAAGCTTTACACAATGAATATTTCTTCAAGGTTTGCTGCGGCACTAAAGGACTTGAAAGTGTGGGTTATGAATGTAGTCCCGATTGACTCTCCAGACACACTCCCAATAATATATGAGCGTGGTTTATTCGGAATATATCACGACTGGTGTGAATCATTTAATACCTATCCCAGATCTTACGATCTTCTCCATGCAGACTATCTCTTCTCAAGTCTTAAAAGGAGGTTTGTTATTTTTCGTACTGCATTCGATGTTTTATTCTTCAAAACAGACATCATTCGATTTATCTGGTTAAAATGCCAATTTTCTGGTCACAGGTGCAACATAGTTGCAGTTTTTGCAGAGGTTGATAGGATCCTTAGGCCAGAAGGGAAGCTGATCATACGGGACGATGGTGAAACCGTAGATGAAGTCGAGAAAATGGCTAAATCTTTAAAGTGGGAGATCAGATTAATTTATTCAGAAGACAATAAGGGATTGCTGTGCGTTCAGAAGACATTGTGGCGTCCCAAAGAGATGGAGACAATTAAGTCAGCTATCGCTTAAGCATGATGCTCCAACTGACTTGACTGTTCGAGGCTGCTCTCATGCTTATATTATTAGTCTATTACGTTCGTTTTTTCAAACGTAATATCTAGATTTCTCTATTTATACATTATATGGCTGATTATTCTGTCTCAGCTATGTGTTATTTACTGTATTTTTTCATTTTTTCGTGCTTAACTTATGGTCCTTGATATCTGAAACTATTTTCTCATCGTATTATCTTTGATATAAATGCCCAGAAAGTTACTCATAAAGAATCTGCACCATCGTCCATGTTTATTACTAACCTAAACACTTGTATCTTCGTTATTTCCCGCATCTGCAATCAGCCATTTCTCTGTTATCGTTGGTTTCTCCATCTACAGATTTTCTGGAGCAAACTGCATGTTGTAGCAAAAACAAGAAGAAAACATGTTCTTTCTGGTGATGATAATCAAATTTAACGTTGTTTGACTTGAAAGCTACCGCATTATGAGCAGTGCTGCAGCTTAAATCCATACATGTACTGAAAATAGAGCTGTCATTATTACAAGTGGTGTTCCACCTCAAGAAACTCTTCACTTCTCAGAGTAACCTGATTGGGAGCTCCATATCCTGACTCTTATTTATCTAGCTGCACAAGCATAGTACGTACGAATGATCTTGATCTGCAGGCGTATCTAAGTTCTCTGTTATAAAATAATAATATCAGTAATGATATTGAGAATATGTCCAATGTCAAATTCTAAGCAGAGAAAGCCCCGGCCTTCCCATTTAATCATGGAAGCGTGTGCACATGATTATGGTGTATGAAACTTTGGAACATTGTCCGACAGCAAGACTTTTAAGGAAGATAACAGCATGCATACATATGATCGTTTCTTTTGATAAAGAGCAATCCCATGTGACGAATAGTATAGTAGTACTATATTAACTTTTTTTTATTTAATTCCTGGATAAGAAATCTGATATCAATTCATTATTAACTTCTCTCACACTAGAATAATATTGCTTGAAATCATTGTGCTTCCTGGTCATTTTAACTTGTCTCGTACACTTGAGAATAGCTTATGGGCTAAAATGGAACAATCCTCATGACTTAGTACCCTGCCACAATGCTCAAGGGTTGACTGGTTGATATACTTTGTAGGTATATTGAAGAGAACGGTCAGTATTTTTGAAAAAAGGCTTGTAATAAGAGAAATGGTAGGCTATGCAGAGAAGTACTGAAAAATCACATAAAAATTTGATGTAACTTTCTGTGATGATTGGTTGGAAGTAGAAGATGTGGTATTTTCAAACTGAGGATTAAGGATGTATGTGTATGGTTTATTAATGTTTGAGGATGCTCCATTTCCTGAAAAATTCATTGACCTAGTTATAGCTTAACCTATACTATTTTGGCTGAAGGATCGTTCCTTGTATATATGTTAGCAAAGTGAACTTTGTAAATTGTAATAATGTGACTTCTCTGGGTCAATTTAGCTATTGGGCTGCCCATTATTTCAGGAGAGGTGGTGCTCCAATCACTGGCATTTTCACAAAATTTATTGATTTCCGATAACCATTATCTTTTCCAGGCAAAAGCATTTGTTTGTTGGCAAAATGGCATACAAAAAGTGTGGAGATGCTTCTTTGGACTTCTATAGAATTTTCTCCACTTTTTCTTACTTATGCATGTTTGTCTTTCGAACTCTATAAAATATATGAAAAAGGGTACTATCCTCATGTTTGCATGATTGAAAGAGAATAATTATACTAGAGTTAGGTGGGGTTTCTAAACCATAGGCTTAGTGCCATTCTAGGAAAATATTTTATTAGTGACCCATGCTTCATCAGTTTTAGTTTAAAAGTGGAGGATTAACCATGCAAGATGGTATATATGCGCGCAGCCACGCAAAGCCAAAGGTGATGCAGTTGCAAGGGATTGAATGAATAGGATCTTCAAATATTGATGAAGTTTCTGTTTATCATTGTTCTTTTTGAATGATAAGCATTGAACCCATAAACATTTCCTCCCATTGATTTGTAAAAACTTCTGTAGATTTGATTGATTTTATATGAACTCTGCCCTAAACACAAAATACGCGTGCTTCAAGTCATGCATGCTCCGCATGAATCTCATGGCATGCATGATATCCTGGGAATATGTACACATACAAAAAGTTCAGACCAAGTTGGTTAAAATGTTCTTTTATAAAAGTCACATATGGCTTCAGTAGGTCTGACAGCAAAGATTTCTAACCAGACAGGAGATTAAACAATTATAGTACTCAACCAATGAGGGTTACTGAATATAAAAGTCCCTAAATTTCCTCCCTCACACGTACTCAAATTCTATATTTCTATTTGGACAATGAGAGCAACATGAACATGAGCTGCTTCAAAGATATGAATTATCAAATACCCCATTGTCTGCCATTAAGTAATCTTTCCTCAAACAACCGAGTTGGCAGTCTCCATACATTACTCAACATGTCTGCTGCAACAGTCACTCTAAAGCTGCAGGCATTGAAAGTGAAAAGAGCGCTCTGGCGATTTGTTGATCAGTGTTCTTCAACATGATGTTAGTGAAGTGCTTGCTCTTGACTCTTCTTGCTTCCATTGTTCTTTCAGAAGCATCAAGATTGCCTAAGGAATATTGGGAACAGATGCTGCCTAAGAAGCTCCCCTCTCCTTCCTCATCCCCCTCCAAACGCACCAATTCTCTAACTTCATCATCTTCTACTACCTGGAGGGCCAACAGAAACCTCCCTTCCTCAGATGGTAAGAACTAGTCGCGATCTGAAGAACTTCAATTCGACGTACGCCTCCCTCTAAACTGTAAGAAAGGCAGTTTTAGAATTGCACTAAAGAGAAGGAAGCCTGCAGAGTTTCGCAAACTAGTCTTTATATCAATCTGACATCGTACGAACAGATTCGCACCCTTGTAGATTTATTTCACTTTGGCAGCAGATATAGTAAGTACTCAGTTGTAAAGATAGTTGAGATTTGCATTCAAAACGGAACAACTTTGTAGAGGGCGATTTCAGGATATAGTTTTGTATTCTCCTTTTGGAGAGGCTTTTCTCTCATGATGCCAACTACCACTATATATGGTGATGAACTAATCAATTTTTTATAAGGGAATTGTGGGGAAGGGGGATTTCGATTTCCAGATATCCTTCATTATAGAGGGACTATGAAATTTGCAAATCCTGTAAGGTATTTGGGCATTCGACCACAACATGTTCGAAGGTGAGTACGTAATGCCATCAGGCTGCAAGACCTGGCCTACCGAAGGTCTTTTTTATTAATCTTCAACGTTATGCTCTTATAGATCATATTTTTCTCCGAAAAATGAAATAAAACTTATCATGATGTTAGAAATTCTAGATCAGAGTGCACAGCCTGATACTGGGATCAGAGAGAACCTAAATATTTGAGAGAGAGGTTTTTGACTTTAGTCCACGAGGCCCCAACCTCTAAGGGAGGAGAGGCTATATATAGCCTCTCCAATTGTTACCCGTTAATAGCCACTTCATACGTGGACATATGAAGAGGAAGGGGTGCCAAGTGCCAACTTTGGGCGCCACTTTATTACACATATATTGTAGTATCTCGTTCTTGGTATGGCAGTGATCTCTAGAGGTGATATCTTGGATTTGAGTAAAGCATTGGCTTCATATAATGGAAAAATAATGCTCACACTTCATTTTACTCACTATTTTTTAAGTCAGCTGATAGTATTTTGCATGTTCCATACTGAGTTTCTTCTGCTAGTGCAACCATTCCTTTCACATGGTTACGTGATACATCATGAAGACATACAATATCAGCCAAGAATCACTGAATGAACAAAAACTTTCCGGGGAAATACATCCACTATAATTAGCTGCACAATATTGCAGTATGGCGTAATTGAACTTTTATTTTGCTGAATTCTTGAACAAGAATTACGATGACTACTGAATGTTTAAGGAGATGCTGAATACATGTGCAGCTCAATTATTTTGCCTCTTTGTCCATTCACTTGATGGTTGACTCTGTAGATTTTTATAACTTTTATGCGCAGATTGAGCGTGTGAAGACTATTTTAAGTCTTTTTTTTTCATATTAATGTTAAGGAATTTTAGTAGGAAGTGTTTAAAGATCTGGAGTGTTAGGCTTCTTTGTGCTCTATGTCCTCATCAAAGCTTGTACTTTTGTTTAATCTTGAAGAGGATTAGGCCATATATGTGTGTGTGTGTGTGTGTGTGTGGGAGCTAGTTCTTATGTGAATTAATTTGAACTTAAAATCTATAGGATGCTCTGTTCGAGATTCATTATATATTGCATGTTTTTGGAGTAATACAAACTCATTAAAAGGGAAGTCTAGTCTGATCAATATGAATAATACGGTCAACTAAACCCTTTGGACAGAGTCACAGAAGTTCCATGACTGAACGGAAAGCATTATGTCAACTAAGCATTCCATGCAGTCGAAGAAGTAAGTTTTTGTTTATTTATTTATCTCTCAAGACAACTTGAAGCATGCAGAATGTCAATCAAGTATAAATAACAGAAGATATGTATGCAGAGCAGTATGACAATATAAGCAGTTCAGCAACTTAAAATATTACAACTGTAGGAACATATAAAAAACAAGAAGGCAATGTCATAAGAGGAAGAATGAAACACACAAACAACAACAACAACAACAAAACACAAGAAAAACAAGCACTTACTGCAGATTCGCCAATCACATTAAATAACAACTACAAATTAAGGACGTGTCATACCGTAACAGAACAGAGTGCAAAAGAATAATGTGCAGCAAAACCATTTTGTATTTCCACTATGAATTACAGTGTGCAGGACCCTCTCTTATATAGAGGTTGAAGGAAGAAATAAAAGACAAAAGAGAGGAATATAATTCCGTTACAATATGTCAGAGGATCAAGGTATTTTTCTTCTTGAAGGTTCTGCCAGATCATTGTCCAAGTCACTTGCTGAGTCACATTTCTTGTGTGATGTGCTGCTTATGTTAATATTCCCCCTCGAGTCCATTGGGATTTGCTTCACAGTGAGACTCGTTTTCAACATGTTGAATCTGTCAGCCACTATTGGTTTAGTGAAAATATCAGCTAGTTGGTCTTTACTGCTGCAGAAAGAGACCCAGAGGGTTTTGGCAGCCACTCGGTCCCTCACAAAATGAAAGTCAACATCCAAATGTTTGGTACGAGAGTGGTATACTGGATTGGCAGTTAGATACGTTGCACCAAGATTGTCACACCATATAACAGGTGGTTGAGACAGTGAGAAACCGAGTTCTTTAATGAGAGTTTGCAACTAGATTAATTCAGCTGTGGTGTTTGCCAAAGATTTATATTCGGCCTCAGTACTTGATCTGGCCACTGTGTGCTGTTTTCGTGAGCTCCATGAAATGAGGTGGCAGCCTAAGAAGATACAAAAACCTCCTGTGGTTGCCTATCGTCTGGACATCCAGCCCAGTCTGAATCCGAATAGGCATGCAGAGTAAAATTGGATTTATATGAAAAGAAGAGGCCATGATTGATGGACTGTTTGAGGTTTCGAAGGATTCGTTTTACTGCAGTCCAGTGACTAAGTTTAGGCTCATGCATGAATTGACAAACCTTGTTTACAGAGAAGGAAATATCGGGTCTGGTCAAAGAGAGATATTGTAGGCTACCTACAACACTTCGAAAAAGTGTGACATTTTCAAATGATGGAGAATCGAATTTAGAAAGTTTTGAGGAAGCTGACATGGGAGATGAAATGGGATTGGCTTCCAACATATTTGTTTTACGTAAAATATCATGAATATATTTTCTTTGGGACATGATGATTCCATCAGGTAAATAATTGAGTTCCAACCCAAGAAAATATGACAAAGTACCTAAATCAGTAACAGGGAATGCTTCTGCCAGATCAACAAGTAATGTATCAACAGCTTTAGATGATGATGATGTAATTATCATGTCGTCAACGTAGACGAGAACGAAAATGCAGAGAGCATTCTTGTGATAGATGAAAAGTGAGGGGTCACCTTGAGAGGCTGTAAAGCCGTAACTGAGGAGCCACGAGCTCAGCTGTGCAAACCATGCACGTGGGGATTGCTTGAGGCCATAAATGGCTTTGTTGAGTTTGCAAACATGATCCGGCTTGGTGGGATCAACGAAACCAGGGGGCTGTTGCATGAAGACCGTTTCCGTTAACTCGCCATGTAGAAAAGCGTTCTGGATGTCTATTTGCCTCAAAGACCAGTGATGTGAAATAGCGATGGAAAGGACCAGCCGGATGGTGGAGGGCTTGACAACTGGGCTGAATGTCTCCGTGTAGTCGATTCCCGGTTGCTGGTGAAAGCCCTTTGCAACGAGCCGTGCCTTTCTCCGTTCGATGGTGCCATCGGCATTTAGTTTGGTCCGAAAGACCCACCTGCAACCAACAAGATTTGGAGCACAGAGAGCTGGAACTAAAGTCCATGTGTCAGTTTTAATCAAGGCATCATATTCACGAGCCATGGCCTGCTTCCATTCAGAGTATCGGGAGGCAATAGTAAAGGAGCTGGGTTCATCCGGCACCGTTGTGGTGGAGAGGAGACAGCGACGAGTGGGATACGGAACTGTGCCGTCAGTGTATTGGCGTGGTTGCAAGGAATTTGTTTGAGACCGGGTGATTATTTGGGTGCGTGGTGGAATTAAGGGAGGTGAGGTTTGAGCTATGGAATCGGAAGGAAAGGAAGCAGGCAGTTCAGGAATGAGGGAAGAAGGTAAAGTTACAGAAGGTGAGTGACTTGTGTGAGCTGGAGAATTTGAGTGGGTATCGGTGCTGGTTTCAGGATTAGAATGGGCTTGGGTGTTGGAGTGGGCTTCGGTGTTGGAGTGGGCTGCAGGAATTGAATTGGGGGTGGGCGTAGGAACTAAATAGGGAGGAATGGAAGGTCTTGGGCCAAGGATTGAAGGAGTTAAGATAGGAAGAGTGGTGGTGGGTGTAGAGATCTGGGTGGGAGGGGAAGAAGAATAAGGAAAAATGTTTTCAGCAAAAGTGACGTCTCTTGAAATATAAAGACGTTTGGTTTTGAGATCAAGGCACTTGTAGCCTTTATGAGAAAGGCTATATCCAAGGAAAAGACAAGGAGTGGAGCGGTAATGCAATTTATGGCGATTGTAAGGTCTCAAATTTGGCCAACATAAACAACCAAAAATTTTAAGAAAGGTATAATCAGGAGGCTTATGATGGACCATATGATATGGAGATTTGTTTTTGAGAGTTGGGGTGGGGAGTAAGTTGATTAAATATGTGGCGGTTTGAAAGGCATCATCCCAAAAGGAGAGAGGGAGTGCGGCTTGTGAGAGTAAGGTGAGTCCAGTTTCAACTATGTGACGATGTTTACGTTCGACGAGTCCATTTTGTTGATGAGTGTGAGGACAAGAAAAGTGATGGGAAATTCCAAGATTTTTGCATAGGTTAGTTAAAGGTCGAAATTCCCCACCGGCATCAGTTTGGATAGTTATGATTTTGGTGTTAAAAAATCTTTCAACAAAGATAATGAATGAATTAAATTCATGTAGCACATCGGACTTCAATTTAAGAGGAAAAAGCCACGTGAATCTTGTATAATGATCAACAATGGATAGATAATAATGGAAACCATTTCGTGAGATTAAAGGGGCAGGGCCCCATACATCGGCCCATAAGAGTTCAAGGGGCTTTGAAGTCCGGATATTACTAGGATAGAAAGGTAATTGACATGCTTTTGCAACTGGACAATCATAACAAGTGAAGGTCGAATCTCTGGGAAAATAAGGCAAACAGTTGGTGTTGAGGATGCGAGAAACAAGATCAAGTGAGGGGTGACCCAATCGCTTGTGCCACTGTCCGAAGGGAACTTTAACGCCGATATGTGTGGATGGGCGGAAGGAAGATGGCGGTGGAAATTGGTAGAGACCATCACGAAGAGGCCCGCTGATGAGGAGCGTTCCTGTCAGCTTGTCCTTGACCAAAAAATGGGTAGAATGAAATTCAAAAAAGCATTGATTGTCAGTACAGAATTGAGAAACTGAAACAAGATTTTTAGTGATTTCAGGAACATGAAGAAGATTAGATAGAGTAAAGGAAGAGGAGTGTGATTGGATGGAAGATTTACCAATGTTGCTGATAGGCAAGCCAGTTCCGTTTCCCACACGTATCTGCTCAGGTCCATCATATGGTTCGGATGAAATATTGAGATGAGAGAGATCATGAGTTATATGGTGTGTTGCTGCAGAATCAGGATACCAGGAAGAATCGGGTATAGCAGAAGGAGTGGTGTAATTGGCTGAGAAGGAACGGGGAGGCTCATATTGGTAGGCATGATCAAAACGGTAGTGACATTGAAGTGCTACGTGACCTGGTTTGCTACAAACTTGGCATGTGGGTCTGTTCTGGGCGTAAGACTGTGAGCTGGAGGATGAAGTTTGAGAAAAACGGCCACGATTTTGGTAACCCCGAGAGCGACCTCGTTGAAAGCGATTTCCCCTGTAGGAAGATCTTCCTCTGGGATCACGAGGTCCAGAGGTAAGATGTGCAGAGGGTTCAAGGGAGTTTGAGAAATGTTTTGAGTTATGAAACATGCGATTTTCTTGTATGAGCAGAAGATGGTATAACTCAGTGGAGTTTATGGGATCTGTGCGAGTTGTGATTGAAGTTATGAAGTTTTCATAGGCTGGATCGAGGCCATTTAAGAGGTATGTGACAAACTCTTTGTTGGAAAGAGGAGTACCAGTGGTGGTTAAAGTATCAGATAGCAGTCGGGCCTTGTTGAAATATTCTGAGATGGATTGATCACCACGGTTGAGATTTGTGAGTTGAAATCTTATCTGAAATTCTTTTGCCTGAGAAAGGGAGCTGAACATGGAGTTAAGTAAGTCCCATAGTTGACGAGAGGTGGTTGCAGACACAACATGTCCGATGACCGACTCAGATAAAGAAGAAAAAAGGATGCTAAAAATTAGTTGGTCTGTGCGACGCCACAAGGTATATGCTGGGTTTGGTTTGGGAATAGAACCAGAGGAGGCAGGGAGAGTGGCGGGAGGTGCAACCACAGTGCCATCAACATAAGAGAACAGATCTTGACCTCTAAGATAGGCCGAAATTTGAACTTTCCATACCAAATAATTTTCGGAATTAAGTTTAATGGTAACTATGTGAGAAAAAGAGGGAGAAGAAATGGGCGGAGAAGGGTCAGTGATGGAAGAAGGGTCTGTTACTTCACTGGCCATGATGAAGATGATGGATCATGAGACTGCTAGTCAGCAGCTCTGATACCATAACAGAACAGAGTGCAAAAGAATAATGTGCAGCAAAACCATTTTGTATTTCCACTATGAATTACAGTGTGCAGGACCCTCTCTTATATAGAGGTTGAAGGAAGAAATAAAAGACAAAAGAGAGGAATATAATTCCGTTACAATATGTCAGAGGATCAAGGTATTTTTCTTCTTGAAGGTTCTGCCAGGTCATTGTCCAAGTCACTTGCTGAGTCACATTTCTTGTGTGATGTGCTGCTTATGTTAATATACCGGTAGAAGGGAATGCGCATTCAGAATAAAAGCAGGAAATTGCATATATGCAGGATAAGGAAATGCCTTCAAGATCCATATAGGTTAGCATAAAACATTCATCTTCCATCTCCCAAGGCGTATGTTCCATGGTCATTCATGCTATGATAATATGCAGTAGTTATAGTAATACTACTTTCCCCATATTTGTTAGCCTCGCATGCCTCACCAAGCAAGTATTCGACCTCTTCCGAATTTGCTTCCAAGTTAACCCAGGGATGCTTCTGCATCTTTCTTATTCCTTCTAATTCCATTGCTACTTCCCTCATTGTAGGCCTCTCATCCCCTTTTACTGCTAAGCAGCTCCTTGCAAGCTCCACAAATTGTTGGATTTGATCCTTATTTCCTTCTGCAACTATGTGATTTTCAAGAATTTCAAACAATCTTTCCTCTTTTATGGAAGAAATAAAATACATGGCCAGACTTCTTTGCTCCTCGGACCTAGCAAATGACAGTGCCTCCTTTCCTGTAAGTAGCTCCACTAGCACCACTCCAAAGCTATAGACATCACTTTTCTCTGTCAATTGGTTTGTTTGCAAGTATTCAGGATCCAAGTATCCAAGAGTTCCTTGCACTACAGTGGCAAGTTGCGCTTGATCTCTCGGAACCAATCTTGAAGTTCCAAAGTCTGAAACTTTTGCAGTGAAATCATCATCAAGCAATATATTTGTTGATTTTACATCCCTGTGAATTATAGGTATTGAGGCTGTAGAGTGTAGATACCATAGTGCCTCAGATGTTTCTGCAGCTATCCTCAAGCGGGTTTCCCATGGAAATGTGGACGCATTGCTTTCCTGATGAATGTACTTAAAAAGGGTACCATTTGAGACAAATTCGTAGACAAGCAAAGGAACTTGTGTCTCTAAACAACATCCCAAGAGTTTGACAACATGCCTATGATTAATTTGGGAGAGCACAACAACCTCGTTGATGAATTGCTCAATTTGGTTTTCATCTTCTATCCTGGACTTCTTTATGGCAACAATCTTATTATCCGCTAAAAAACCTTTGTAAACGGTACCAAAACCTCCTCGGCCAATTATCCTGCTCTCATCATAGTTTTTGGTAGCCTTCTTCAGCTCATCTACGGTAAAGATTTTGACTGTTTCTGTGGATCCTTCTTGTTGGCCGAGCCGTTGTTGTAAAATCAAGCCTCCATTCTGTTGGAAGAACTTCTCTCTGAGCTTGACAATCTTTCTTTTCTTGAGTACGAAGTACATCCAAGAGCTAAACACAAGCAGAGAAATAAAGCCTACTCCAGCTCCTGCATTTGAAAGGCCCATCTTAGCCATTATTCATTTTAACCAAGCCAATCGAACAATTAAAAGGTATACAATTAAGAATTTATTGCTCTGTTAATTATACCAATGAAATTAAAGTTACAAAAACGACCAAAGCGAAGGGCTAATCATATCAAAACGAATTCTAAGCTTTCCACAAAAATATATTTCACAGATGAAGTGAGAAAGAGAGTCATCAGTCAACACATAAAGTGGGTCCCACAATATTTATTCATATTTACAGATATTTTGGACAACATTAAATGAACAATACATATTTCAAGCAAACTTTATATATTTATCTCTCACTTGAGCCTCCGTATTTGACCAAGCACTTGAAAGGAATTTTTTTCCATACATTTAACAATCAATTGCAAATTTTCTAAGCATGCTCTGTTTTGGCAACCCAAGATCAATTAGATGTAGAGAAAAATGAATTAACTATATGCTTACATACCAATGGCAATCTGAATCATAAGTACGAAATCCGGAGCACAACCTTCCCCATCTTTTGTTCCATCACCATGGTACCACTTGGGGCAACGACATATATGGCTGCCCTTTGTGTTTTCACAATCTTGTGCTCTTTTGCATTTATTGAGAGTAGCATCCTCACATTCGTTTATATCTGTGAATCAAATGAAAAAAAATAAAACATGATCAACTTCATAGTGCAGTAGTACTCATGATATAAGCTGGAACTACTACATACTACACACACACACACACACACACACACACACACACACATACAGACATGAAACGTACATATCCATACATACATATAATTGATCATCCTTTTCATGTTCATTGTTAGGGAAGCTTTTGTAGGTTTATGATACCTTGGCAACCGAGAGGGAGGTATGGGTTCCCTTGGTAACCCAGCTTGCACTTGCACTGGTACCCCGACCTCGTTTTTGGATCATGGCATTCACTATTCTGATCCTGACATGCGAAATTCGGTTTTCTCCGAGCTTCTTCGCATCTTTCGTCCCCAACTGCCCAATCAAGTACCATTGGACGCCTTTCCCGTTCCCGTTTCTGAAGATAATCCGTGGAGAAGTTGAACTTTCCTTTTTCGACGATAAAAGCATAGCTGCAAGGATTGAAGTTCCATATGTTTGTGTGATTTTTAAAGCTGGACACACTCAGATTATAATTTTTCAAGCCATCTGGAAACTCTACGTTGCAACACCCAACGCCAGAGCAAGACCCGTTGACCGCAGTGCTTAGGTCATTACATCGAGATCTGCACCCTGTCGAGTATATTTTTTCATTTTCCTCCCAACGAATAATGCCCGCAGTGTCACAGCCAAGAACAGTGAACTGGTTTTTGGTTGTAGAAATGGTGAACTTGCCTGCACGAAACCAGGTCGTATTATTGAATTCAATGGAACCCGACGCATTGTAACAGTCTCGGGCTTCACGTGCCTTGACATGTATTTCATGATCCTCAATGGATATGTTCGTAACAAGGACGTTCCCGGTCTTTGCCGTAAGATCAGAGTCATTACAACGGATGTTGAAAGACTTCTCCAAGTAGCATCCTTCACTCAAGCCAAATGGATATGGAATTGTTACATTCCCACACTTTTCGAGGCAGCCAGGCTTGGGTTGAGCTGCCGCTGCTGCAACCATCGCAATTAGCTGTATCACTCCAATGAATGAGATTAACTGCAAAAGCTTCGAGAGTACTCCCATGGCTATAGCCTTTTTCAAAAAGATAAATGTTATTCTCTATTGCGTTCGCAAGTGCTTAATTGGAGCCTCCTCCTAGAAATTAACAAGTCTTTGCTTAATATATAGGCATATGCATGGGATGAAGACCAGTTCAGCACCCCACACTATCCCCTGCATATAAAAGAAACAGTCATTGCTTTAAAAGGCCACTTATGGGATGAAGACAGTTCAGCATCCCACACCTTCCCTTGTACAACACCACAAATTTGGGGTTTGGTATGTACTACTTTTCTAATTAGTCAATATTATTGCAGCTCATTTTATTTTATTTTTTCTGTTCTTTTCTAATAAAGATTCGATTAAAACTAAATAGGATTAATACAAGAAAATATTTTTCCCAACAAAAATACTATTAGGTACAATATTTTTTCCATAAATAAAAAAATCCATTCAAATATTTTCGAATAAAAATAACAAATTTGTCTCAAAAAACTTTTTGGGACATGATTATGGGAACAAACTGCGGACGAAAAACCTTTTGAGAGGAAAATCTTTAAATGTATTTTTCGTTTATTTTTTAAAGCATTTAATTTTATGTATTTTGAAAAACAATAAAAAAATGTAGACTATTAAAAAATAAATAAACACAAACTAAAAATTTTTAAATTTTTTTTTTTTTTTTAAAAAACAACCCGATTGGTACAAATGATAGACGTACACTTTTTCGGTGTAACTATCATTTTTCTTTTTTTAATATCATATGAGTTTAATAATTTTCTCCATCACGAGAAAAGCTGCTTCTGCGTGCAATATTAGTCATGAGTAGTATTAACTTTTCTAATTATAAATACGTATGAGGATGAAATATTAGACCAATTGATAAGCTACCTAGACTTTTCCTAGTGAATGGTGGACGCCGCCATTAATTGGCTCCTTCCTCACTCTTTCTGCATCCCATCCTCACTCTTTCTGCATCCCACCTACCTCAACTTTCGTCACTCAACTTCCGTACGTGCATGACTCTTTCCGTGCATGACACTTTCCATGTACAACACCGCAAGTTTGGGCTTTGCCTTTTGTTAGGAAATTTACGATTACTTTTCCACTTGGTCAATATTATTGCAGGTGATCGTTCTTTTCTTTTCTAATCAAGATCCGATTAAAACTAAATAGGATTAATTTAAGAAAATCTTTTTCCCCTAAAAAAGTAATATTAGGGATAAGATTTTCTCCGTTAAGAAAAAACAAAATCCGTTTATATATTGTCGAATAATAGAAATAGTAAATTTTATCTCAAAAAACTTTTTGGGACAGGCTTATAGAAACAAATTGGGGGTGAAAAACCTTTCGAGATGAAAATCTTTAAATGTTTTTATTTTGTTTATTTTTAAAGTATATTTTATATATGTATCTTGAAAAAAAGAAAAACAAAAAACCTTATTGGTACAAATGATAGTTATATTTTTTTATATTTTTCTTTTTATTTCTTATTTTTTATATGAGTTTTCCTACATACAAACAATGTCGCGTACTAATCTACGTACCAATACTAATTCTTTTATATTCAAAATTTAAATTAGCATTATTTTTAATAAAATCAATTTTTTGACCAATCATATTAGATTGGTGCACATATTAATACATAATTATACTTGCAATTAAATTTTTTCTTTTTATATATCATAGGAGTCCAATAATTTTCTCCATAATGAGAAAAGCTGCTTCTGCGTGTAATATAATCAGTACTGGGAGGGTAGAATTGGTAGCTTATGTAATCAGACCAATTCACCGACCTAGATTTTTCCTAGTCAATGGAGGACGACGTCATTAATTGGTACCTTCCACATATGAAGAGAATACATTGGTTATATCATAAATATTAGACCAATTCAGCTACCTAGACTTTTCCTAGTCGACCGATCGAGACCCGTCAATTTTTATATCATAAATGTTTGGGTGTCCCGAGACTCGGTCTCGAAAGTATCTATCGATAATTTTTTTTATTTAAGTGATATTACGTAGAATCATTTTTATATATATTTTTTACATATTTTATTAATATAAATAATTATATTAATTTTTTTAATATATAATTAATTATATTAATAGAATATACAAAAAGATATATAAAATTGACTATATATAAAATTTTTATTTTAATTTAATAATTAAGTAAGTATTTTTTTAATAACATTATAAATTATTTTTAGATAATATTTGAGGATATAAAAATATATATAAAATAAAAAATATTGGACTTTCTCGATATTAGAATTAATTTGTCGACCTATCCCAGCTCGATGATTGTAGCACAACTCTTTTTATATAAAAAAATTCTATTCATAAGTCTCATATATCATACACTATTCTTTTTTTTTTCTTTTACCAAATATGTGGTACATAGATGATTAGTAGAAAACTTCAATTATTTTAAGAAGAATAAACTAATTTTTTTAATTTTAAAAAATATAGTGTGTGATATGTGGAGCTTATGAATGGCATAACTCTTTCATATATGTTGTTCTCTTATATATTGTGAGCGTGCAAAAGGGAGAGCAGTAATGGCTCTCACACCATGTACTTTAGATTAAATTATTACTCATGCCCCCTCGCCCCCAATCTTGTAGCTGTTAGCAAATATGTTCCGAGAAAATTAAGAATTTTGATATAAATATATAGTTTGTTGAGATAGTTTGATGGGCATGGTGGATGACCATGTGATATGTGATAATTTGTTGAGCATGGTGGATGATCATGTGATAGTTTGTTAAGCATGTGAATTAGTTATTGTATATGTGATAGTTTGTTGTGAAAGCTTGTTATAACTTGGTTGGTACAACAAACCACCATGGAAGTTGCCTATAAAATGAGGTCTTAAGAATCATTTGTGAAAATAGTGACGCCCCCAACTCCCACGTATAGACACGTGAAAATCGAGATGTCGGGATCATGACAACATGGGTCACGCATCCCATCGCTAAGTGGCAAGTATGTGCACATGCAACATGTGTAAACAAAAGTCGCAGCAGTTAAGTTAAAGTCAACCAACTAAGTACTAGAAATTTTAAATACAATTTTACTTAGAAGTATTTCAAAAGTATTACAATTTCTAGTAATATTATAAAATCAAAACACATAATTTAAAGGCAATGAAATAATTTTCAAATAATACAAGCAAAACTCCAATCAGTTAACCAGCGGAGCTAGGGGTGAACAATTAAGCCGCGACCCGACCCGACCCGTAAATTTCGACCCGTTTCGATTCAAATTAACCGGACCGAAACAGAAACGGGTCGAAACCGGGTAATTCCAGTTACTAACCGTTTGAAACAAACCGGGTCGGGTAATTACCCGTTAACCGGTTAATGCGTCGAACGACGCCGTTTACTCTCCCCCCTTCCCAGTAACCCCCCCATTTGCTGCTCTGCGTTTCGATCTTCATTTCTTCCGAAACCTACGCCCTACGCAGTACGCCGAGCCGCCAGCTCTCAGTTTCCTCTCTGCGACTCTTCGTCTCCCAGCATCACAGTCGCGACTCGCCCATCTCAGCCCTGACTCGCCGTCTCCCAGCCACCAATTTCTTCTTCTTCGGAAAGACGCTTCCGGCTTTAGGCTTGAACCGCAGCTCCATCTCCGATCTGTGTTCTGTTTCTTTGTTCTTTTTGTGTTCTTTGTGCCTCATCGTCGTTTCTCTTTCTTTGCCTTTTTTCTGTGTTCTCTTTCTGTGTTCTTTCTGTGTTCTGTGTTATGCGGCACTTCTGCCTCATCACTTTTCTTTGCCTCATCGCCGCTTGACAACAAAAACGGAATAACCGATTCCGATCCAAAAATTTTCGGATCGGGTAATCGGGTAACGGAAGCGTTACGAAACAGTTCCGTTCGGAACAGTGCAACTTCGGAAAGGGTCGAAACATCATCTTCTCGGTTCGGGTCGGGTCGGCGTACACCCCTAAGCGGAGCCGCCTCCTCGGGTTCAGCCTCATCATCACCTACATCAAAATCTATTGTACCAAGGATGATACCGCAGGTAAGTAATAATCCAAATACCCATAAGATAAAAATATATTCAAGCAATAATATAATGCATGATCATAATGCCATATACACGAGACCCAAAAATAATCATTTTCCAAAAATAATCATTTTTTCATTTTTGGGCCCAAACAATTCTATTAAAATATTTCCTCGCCATTATCTTAGATAATGGCCCAAAACAATAAATCTATAATTTTCCCATAAAATGGTTCACGAAAATCCACTTATAAGTTCCCGCAATTTTTCCAGAAAATGGCCAACAAATATCTTTTAATTAAACTCGTCATTTTCTCAGAAAATGGCCCATATCTAATAACAAAATCAGTTTCCAATTTTATTGTATACATCATGATCTCCCCTAGGGATCATCCGCACACTTCGGCTCCTATCCACACCGCAGGTAACGACTATGCATGTGACATCTACACGAGCGATATCCAGCTTTGCGCCCAGCACGTACCATGACCAGGCATCCTCTAGTTCCCACCAGCTGAGGGACCACAGAGTCGGCACGATAGCGTTACCGTATCGTCCGAGTCTGTTGTAGTTCAATGACAACCCAGTGAATGTCACTCAGTATTTTCCGCTCCCGAGTGACCAGAGGAGCTCCACTGAGATAATGCTCCATCTCAGCTTGGGGTCGTGATACACACACACCCAAAATCTATTTACACATGAAAACCCAGTTTTTAATTTCGAACACATGTATATGCATGCACCTTGCAATACAAATGTCATGACAAAAAATACCCAACAATCCAAATCATCCAAACATAAATTACTTCATCATCAAATCCATTCGACCCCCGACTCCTTGGACTCAATCCGGCATAACTAACCAATTACAATTTATTGTTAAAGTAAAAATATATTTAAATCTAAAAGGAAGTTTGGAAAATACTTATAGCACTATAAAATATTTTTCGAAGGATCAATGAGGTGTAAAAAGCGACGGTGAAGCAATGTAACAGTGCAAAATGCATTGTGACTGTAGGTCACAAAATACCCACTTTTGAATGGGAACAAACTAAGACTTGAGATTGATAGGAAATGGCTTAGAGGTGTTAATGAAGATAGTGGAAGTGGTGGTTGGCCGTGGGTGGCGGCGAAAATGGCGGTGGAAGTAAAAAATGGCCAAAACGAAGTTTAGCTCGTGGTGGTTGCTCCGACAACGGATCGGAGCTGGAAATGGGTGGGTTAGGTCGGAAAGAGGTCGGTAATGAAGTGGTGAAGAAATGGTAGTTGGAGGTGGAATGACGGCGGCGAAATGATTCAAAAGCCGTGCAGCTTGGAGGAGTACGTGTGGCTTAACGGTGGTGCTGGAGAGACTGGAAATTGGTGGAGGTGTGTGCCGGCCAGTGGGGAGTCAAACGGTGGGGGTGGTGTAAGTCACGGCGGCGGTTGGGGGCAGGGGGAAGAAACGGATGGAGGGAGGGGGAGAGAGGGAGGGTCGCACGGGCTGAGAGCAAAAAGGGAAGAAAAAGAAAGTGAGATCCAGTCCTCACATATTTCAAAATAACAAGTTAAATAAAATAAAATAATAAAATTCAACATTAAACTACTTTAAAATAAAGAGCACAATAAAATAAATAAAAACCAAATAAAAACACTACAACTCAATATTAATAAAAATAAAATAGTTAAAGCCCAACAATAAAATAATTCAAGCTATGGAGTAATTTAAATGCGAAATAATTATTAATATCAAGGAAACACATTATTTAAATCTCACAACTTAAAAATCATAAAATAATACAACAAAAAACACGTTTAATTTAAAATAAAAGAACCACTTATTATAATAATTTAGATAATCTTTTAGTAAAAATATCCGTAAATATGGGGTATCACATCCTCCCTCCCTTAAAATAAAATTTTGTCTTAGAAATTTGTAAAATCAAACATCAGCGTCAAAACAAGATACAAGATACCACTCAGAGCATATTTGAGAGAAATATACCATCATTAACACCCAAACAATTAATGATACTTCTCTCTCATGCCTACTCCTATAGGCGATTCCATCAACTTGCACTAGTCTCCCAGTGATACATCATGCCTATTATTCCTAGAGTGGCCATGTAATTTGAAATCACCATTTCCATAAGAACCTTAATACAACACTCAAGTAATCTCAATGGATAATATCTTCCTACGATAAACTGTGCCAACCTCAATCACCCCTATACTTTATCTCCCAAACTTCATTGTATACTACACTTTGGTAACCTAATAGCCACTTTCAAAATTAACCATCAATAAGCATAGCTAGTACAACCAAATGAATACTCTCCAATTACAAGTATCTTCTCAAAATTTCTAGTCACCACTAATTCCTCAAAATCAGTGAAAAATTTGAATACCTAATTATCTCAAAATAATCATGCTTTCATGCGCATTTGGATAACTCGCCAAAATACAAAAAGATTATGTCTTCATAAATTAACACCATTGAGTACAAGCTAACTCAACACCTGTAAACAAGAAAACCCTTTACCACATTTCGATAGAAAATAATATACATCCAAAAACCACAAATTATCACTCATTCCTCAGTTGGTTCTAGCCGCCTTAATCAAAATCAACATTCTACAAAATACATCCGTGATCATAGACAGGGAACCAGTACTAAATCAACCTCAGCGTCCCAAATTGAAAGCAAGTAATTTCCCCCCCAAAATACACCCATCTCCTCTAAGATAAAGAACAACCCTAAAAGGCTTGAATCTATCCCGGCCAATCAATAAGCGCCCTATAAACTTCAATCAACAACCTATACCCAAAAGCTCATCACTTAAATTCTGAATATTATCTAATCTAGCGATGACAAAACCCCCCTCCCCCCCAACAAACACACACACACACACACACACATATATGTATGGTCTTTAATTATATAGAAATTATACTTGTTGTCGTGAGTGCGCAAGTACTATGTAATCATTTTGAAAAAAGTAAAAAAATAAGACTCACATAAAAAAAAAAATTAATTTTTTAATAGTATATTTCACTTTTTTTCAAAACGATTGCATGACGTTTGCGTTCTCAAAGTAATATTACTCTTAATTACATGTTGTTAAGCATAGATTGGATTAAATGATTGAAAAACTCTAATTGTTTATAACTCCCCTCTTACTAATTTGCCACGTTAGACTAGGCTCCATTTATTTATCTAAATCTAAATTATCTCATCTTATCATTATAACTTTTTTAAACTCTCATATAAAATATAATAAACAATTTAATTTTTTCAAATTTCAAAATAAAATTAATATTAAAAACTTATATTATAAGAAGATTTTATTTAACTTTTAATAAAACATCTCATCTTATATCATCTTAACTGTGTAACCAAATAAGGCCTATAACCCACGCAGTTTGTAATTAAACCCGGCCAATAGTAGAATGTCAAGTGAATTGAAGAAGCCTGCTTACTCTTGGAGGCTTGACCCACAATTTTAAAAAATCAATTATTTTTTAAAATTTT
Source organism: Carya illinoinensis (assembly GCF_018687715.1). NCBI lineage: Eukaryota > Viridiplantae > Streptophyta > Magnoliopsida > Fagales > Juglandaceae > Carya > Carya illinoinensis. The sequence goes on from NC_056766.1 coordinate 3,340,906, forward strand.
TTTAGAAGATAAATTCTATAAGATTTGTAATCTCTATCCCTTCAATTTCTCTTTTTAGTTTCTTCATTAAAATTATTAGATTTTCTAATCCTTCGTGTTCTGCGTTGAGTGGATCATTTCACATCTATTATTAAGGCTGCATTTTGATGGTCAGCTGAGTTGAGTTGAGTTGAATTATTTTTTAATAGTATTGAGTTGAGATGGTTGAATGAGTTTGGTGGAGTCCATTTAAGATGAATTAAGTATATTTGAATGTTAAAATGAGTTTAGATATTTATGAAAAATTTGAAATAACAATGGGTCTCACTATTATTTTATATTGTATTATCTGACAGGGGCTAACCGACGTGATTCTAATTGACCCACCTAGTACAGCAAAAAAGTTCTGATTCACGTGCACTATATCATCCGAAATGGCAAACTCCTATCGTTTTTTTTTTCATGAATAAAGCAGCCACTTGGAATACTACCAGACGGTCACACTTTTTTTTCATCATGCAAACATATTCACAATTCCCTTTTTTTTCCAGTGTTTCCATACTACTTTTTCTTTAATTTTTTTTTTTATCCATTTCATTTCATTTGTTTTTTCATATTACTATTTTATTATGAATAAATATTGGGAGCAGCCTCTGTTTGGCAACACCCAAAAACACACCTTACGTGGCACATTTTAATGACAAAATAGTCCCTAGCTGACCCCATCTGCACGTTCCCTTCATTTTCATTTCATTATTCTGTTTTGAATTTGCTGAACAGAGCTCCTCATCGTTTCGCCCCCACCAGCACCTCCTCATCGTTTATCCCTCGGCCCAGTCCCAGTCCCACTCTCCCCCCACCCCTCACCCTCGCATTCTCTCCCCCAGTATTTACTCCGCCCAGCACCTTCAAATTTGAACTGAAAAACAGCAAAGTTTCTAAATTTTGACAACTGAGCTAATTATTAGTTAATCTTTTTTTTTTTTTTTTTGTTTGGAGAAATAGCATTTTTCATGCTTTGGGTCAGGTTCGAATCCGACCAAAGATTTAGAAAGTTATATCGGAATGACGTCTAAATGCAACTTTGTAAAGCATAGGCTGACGAACTCGAACCATAGCCGGAAACAAGGATCTGTTTGTTTAACATATATGACAGAATTTATAAACGTAACTTCTTCCCTCTTCTTATATTTCTTGGAAACGAAGCAATGTTTTTTTTGTTTTAGAAATGCTTGCTTGCTTGCAAAGGGGCTGTGACGGCGACGGCGATTTTAGAGACTCAGTGCTGGGCGACGAGAGACTAGAGAGGGCGACGCGGGTGGGATTTTCAAATGCAAAATGGTGTTTTGGAGGGATAAAACGCACGTTTCAGGAAGGAAAACAAGAAAAAGAAAAAATATATAATATTGACGTCAGGTGTGGGGTGTGTGTGTGAACAGAGGCGGATGCGTAGCAATTCTCTTTTATTATTTTCCTCCAGTGTTTTCCATACTACTTTTTCTTTAATTTTTTTTATCCATTTCATTTCATTTGTTTTTTCATATTACTATTTTATTATTTTCCATACTTTTACTTCATAAAATATATTATTTCTTATTTATATTTTGAGTTAAATGAGTAACACCAAGTACCATTATCTTTCTTAATTTTTATTTGCAAATGCAAAATATAATTAGTTTTTTAAAAATTATTTAAAAATAAAAAAATTAATAAATAATATCACTTTATTATTTAAATGAGTAAATGCATGTAAAAATTGATTTTACACTACATTTTGTTTGTAGCTTTTTTCAACAGAAATTATAAAAAAAAAAAATTGCAACACCATGCTAGTAATTAGGTGTTTCCCTGTTGCCCAGTAGTATGCATCCACATAGCCAGTGCAATAGCATCTCTACTTGCAGCCATTGACTGTGCCGATGCAATCGACATGTCAGGAATATGAAATTGTTCATTGTTGTCTTGATCCATACTCATTTTTGGATAATCATCAGGATTGTTAAATGCTAGAAATGTTTGATCATTAGGCGTAATGGTCTGGATGAAGTTATTTATCACACAACATGCGATAATAATATAACGTTGCCGAGTTGGACGGTACTCAAGCATGTTTTTTAAAAGTCGAAAATGCCTCTTCAACACACCAAAAGTTCGTTCAATGACATTCCGAATAGATGAATGTCGATAATTAAATAGATCTTTATATCCTTGGAATGTATGATTTCCATGACGTTCAGATCTGTGGTATCTCACCCTTGGATACGACAGTATATATCCCTCCATGCAAGGGAATGCAGAATCAACCAAATAATAATAACCTGAGATTTCAGTAGAACAGTAATCTTTTTATAAATATGGTATAGAAAATTACTGACTACTTGTTAGGTACAAATTAAATAACGTGTAGAAATTACCGTCTTGAAGCCATGGAAAATTTTTCTCCGGATGCCTTAACGCATCAATTAAAACACGAGCATCATGGGCTGTACCCTCCCACCCGGCATATACGAATGTGAATTTCATGTTGAAATCACAGACACACAAGACATTCTGGGCAAGTTGCTGATACCAATTTAAATATGCGTTAGTTACGAAACTCAGCACAACTGCGTCAATCATGACCCCATCCATTGCAGCATGACATTTCTGCAGATTTTGTTTTAAACTTGCATAAATTCCAAAATCGTGTATTGGAAACATTATGTCATTTGTAGAGTGCATTTTAATCTACGAAAATAGATATTGTAAGAAAAATTGACCTTGAACCATGGATAATATCTAGGATTTCCTTCAATACAAGGCATCACCCCTATCGTCTGACTTGGTTTAATCACATGGCGTGCAAGGCGACATAATGCAAGCATTACTGCGTACACATGTCGATTCACAGTTTCAACCGAATGTTGAAATAGATTAGCTGAATTTCGTTGAACTACACCATGTCTGACGGTGTAGCAAAACATTCCTAAGGCTTCCTCAAAAGTGACCTCTCGAGTCGAATCACGCAAGGCTACATCTCTACGTAACCGATCGCATAAGGCCTGGAATGCATATACCTCCATTCAAAACATCTCGTAACAGTTATCCGGATGTCCATTGAAGACTGCGTTGATATACTCCCTTCCACGCAAGCCAATATTATGTTGTGGCCTAGGCATACGACATTGGGCACAGGATTGCTGCTCCTCCATCATCATGTTCAGAAGGGTTGCATCTTCTTGCGTACCATTGTTACATCTTCTCCATGCGTTCCATTTCGCCCATCTATCTTCGTCAAATGTATTTGACACATTACTACTAGAGCCCTCCTCGCTTGCCTCGTTCTCCTCAATGTTTATCTCATCATTCCACCAACTATCATTGTCCATGCTGCGCTTTTAAAAATATGTGGTACGTAAATATTTAGAAGTTTTCAGTATTTATAATACTATGAATAAAAGGAACTCATTTTATATGAACTTAGCAAGTACTTTTAAAAAAATTACCACGCCAATGTTTGAACTTAAATTAGCCCACATGAAATACGATTGTTAGAAATCAACATACAACTAATAAAGTTCTAGATAAAATATAAGTAAAAGAAAGTGTCAGATAATTCTATAAATCCAAAGCAAACCCAATATGCGTGGTCAGTTAGTGACCACACCCAGTGCAATTTCAGCTCTGGAGTCATGGTCTGGAAGACATTGATCATATTAGGATCCAAAAAAGCTTTTGTTGCGGCAAGCTGGACGTCCAAAGGTAGGGGAGGGGTGATATCATACAAAAACTGCATACATTGTGTAACACTGTTATAACCTGCATCAGACCCAGTATTTGAACTCTCGCCTCTATTGCACTTTGAACTGCATAGGTCAAACATCTTTGCATCCAACTCTGCCCGCGCTTTAGAACTAGCGGCAATTGTTTTCAAGGCATCAGCCAGATCTGGTGAGATTGATGGCCCGGCTGCATCCCTAAGTCATCGTCGAGGAGTCATTCGCTGCGACGCCCCTCCTTGTGTTTCGGGAGTGATCTCGATGGCATCCAGATCAATAGTCGAGTCTAATCTAGTGCCAGTGCAAAACATGGGACCCCGGGCCCTCAATTCATCCTCTAGATGCTGCTCTTCTTCTCTAGAGGGGGTTCTTGCGTTGAGGCAAAATGCAACACCCCTGTTGCGACCGCCTGACCAAAAATCATGCAGAGGACATCGTAGTTGCCACAACCACTGTTCTTGAACTTTTTCCACTCAGATCGGACCTAAGAAATGGTAAAAATAATTAAACAAGTTGATTATAAAAGTTAAATGCATTTAATGGGCAATAATGGGCCATAAATTGATTACATAAAGCAATAAATTAAAAATACATCAATTAGACCAAAAGAATAGGAAGGTTACCCAGATCACATTTGCCCAATGTTCGTCCGAACCAATTACAGTTTTTGTGATAGGGTTCCAACCCATGCCCGTTTGACCCATTAAATCTGTAAACTGGTGTTGTATCTTTTTAAGACGAGTGATTTTTTCCTTCACTTGTGATAAATCAACCCGCTTAATACGCAGGTTATTGCGGCGCTCAGCTAGTCGGACACAATCACGGTTTGTTATTTTGGACCCCACCAATTTATCTTCGAATGTTTCTTGGTACAACATGTCAATCAGCTTGTCCTCAAACCCACAAGCCCACAGGTCATGATCACGTTGAACCTCTACGTCAGCCATAGTATGCTACTAATGGGCAATAAGGATCAGACAGTTTCAATTCGAGCTAGCTCTCAAATTGACAAAGGCTCCATGTTCACCCACAAACTCTTCTCATCAGGAACGACGCCCCAGATCACCCTAACTGGGAAATCTCTTGAAGGGACTTCAAAGGCGAGAAACTCCCAACCCTATTCAGTGATGAAGAAAAACCTGATCGTTCAGTTTTTGGCATTTGAGTGCCGAGTTTCAAATCGAGCCAATGTCTGCCCTTTATCTTTCTTGCAAAAGCTAGCAATGTTGCCCTTGATCGCTGGCCTCACGTTGTAAAAGGACTAGAATTCTCGAGCGGTCGGGTCAGGATAAATATCCGAGGGGCTCCAATACCATGCGAAAGACTACGTAGGTGCAAAATAAGCCCTCAATGCGAAGAGATGGAGTTGAGCAGGCGCCAAACCGAGTAAATCCAAGATGTTGCAAAGAGGGCAATAGAAGGGGAGTCTCAGCCCATGAGCCAGAAGGGACGTGGTTAAAGTGACCTTACCTGCGAACGCTTCAATGTTGCAACACCCGGATGGAGGAACCTCCAGCACTACTTTTTTAGGGATGCAAAGTTCGTCCCCAATCCCTGGAAAATTTTTCTGTCTGAGGGCTGAACTCCACCCATACTCATCAAAGATTGGGGCGTCTGATGCTGGGGAAGGTTGTGCAGAATTACCACCATATTCGATAATGAAAACTTGAGGTAAAGAATGACAAGAAAGCAAAGAGGACGGGATGGGCAAGTGCAAAGAAACAAGAACAGGGAGAAAGCAAGGGCACAAGCAAGGGAAGTAAGTAAAGGGAAGAATAGAGGAGACTGGCAAAAGGGTATTTAAAAAGGGCAAATATGAAACGCTAGTTGTAGGGATCATGACCTAACACTATAATAGAAAAATAACCGTCACACGAAACCCTTACCGTCGCTACGTAAGCTAAAAATCATGAGGGCTCTTTGATTTTTGAAAATGTGAAATGACACAAAGAGAAATGTGAAGGGATAGCAGGGTACTTAGCAGTTTGCATATGGGTTAGAGGCTGTTTAAAAAGGGGCTTGAAATGAAAAGGGGGACCATAGCGAGGTTCATGCTCGAGAAAAAAAAATATATATATATAAAATAATGATGAAAATGTGTTTGCAAAATTTGTCAACATAAATTCCCTATGCCATAGAGTGAAGGGAATTACCAGGGTAGCTGGAAGACCTATTTTGTAGTTAAGCCCAATATAAAAGCTCTCATTAACTGGTCTAAACTGAAGAGCCTAGGCTCAACAGGGATCTACATGCTACACGCCACCTAACTTGGGAAGGAGCGAATTTCATGCATGTACGTGATTATTTCGGTTACTTAGAGATGATCTAAGTTGATAGACATTGCACCAGATATACATCACGTGATGGTAATCTCATATAGTGCTGATCTAATCCAACAGGAAACCTCTATATATACTAAGTAATCCCAAAGAAGATCCATTTTTGAATTATAAATTACTTGTGTGATACACTTTATTGACTTAAGTATTATAGTGTTCTCAGGCATATCATGCTAGAATCTTCTTCACATTTGCAAGTGAATGGTTGCATTCGTGGCGGTGGGACACATTCTTAACACTAAGATTAAAACCAAATTAACAGAGATAACAAATATCTTTAAATAATTATGAAAAGAAAAAAAGTTATTTATAAACTATTAATCATTATCCTTATTTTCGATGTGCATCAAATAGTTAGAGATTAAGTAAAAACAATATTAAATAATTTTCAATCATTTTTAAGTCACATAAAAAAAATTAAAATGATGATATTTAATTAGATGGAAAATAAGATAAATAAAGTTTAAAGTATTTATGTAATTAGAAACTACCTTGATATTTTTAATTTTTGAAAAAGAAAATCCTTGTACTCATGATCATGGTTAAATGTACGCAAAGCTAGCTGGTCATTGAAGTGGACGTCCGTCTGACCAGGAATTAATATTAGTCGACAGATTTTTCCATATAGAAATATATCTAGCCGGCTAATTTGACATTTATACGTACAAACAAATGTGAGGTGGGTCGTCGTCAACTCTGAATATCATCCAAGGACTATAATATATATATATATATCATATAAAATTTGTAAGAATATTTTAATTTTGAAAAAGAAAATCCTAGTCATGATCAAGCTTAATTGTACGCAAATTAAGCAGGTCTTTGAAGTGGACGTACGCAAAGCTGGTCATTGTATATCATAGTCGACCGATCGATCTCATTCATTTGGAAATTATGAGTAGTCATGATGAATTAAATATCTAGCCGGCTACTTTGACATTTCTACATACAAACAAATGTGAGGTGGGTCGTCGTCGTCAACTCTGAAATTCTGAATATCATCCAAGGACTATAAATATATATATAAATATATATACATATATATATATATATTATATATATATAATTGTTAAGAATATATAATTATGTCAAATTATATATCTATATATACACTTATAATTAATACCGAGGATGGCTGACATTTTCGGTTAATTTATTATTATTTTTTATTTAATAATTAAGAAAATATTTTTTAATAAATTTGTAATTTAAAAAAATATTTAAAGGGTTAAAAAAATACTTAAAAAATTACACCCAAAATAAAAAGCTAATTTGTACTTAAGTTCTAGGCATAATTAATAGACTTTGTTGGGGGGGGGGGGGGGGGGGGGGACCGGTCTCGGTAGAATTTAAAAAACAATACACATAAAGCTAGTCGGTAGAATTTGTCGGGACCAGTATCGGTGGCCCTATCAGTGCTTAGAGGATTAATTATATATATAGAATAAAACTTTAATTAATTAACGGCCCTCCTATATAATAGGAGTGTTAATTAATTTCCTATTGGTTTTAATTGTATATACCGTGAATGATCTACCAATCAAAACCGTTCATGACTTGAGAACCTGACAATTTTGTTCGAGTAGATTAAATTACTGATTCAATATCTCCTTTGTCCTTTTGAAAATTATGAAAAACAATTCCTTTCGAAAATAAAAAAACAATGCTACCCCCACGTACCAATTTTATTGGCTCCTCCCTGATCACTGGTCTTTCTGCACCGATCCCACCTACCTCAACTTTCATCACTCTTTATTATATACTCCAACCACGTACCTCATAATTATCTTTCGTCACTTTTTCAATGTCACTCGTGATTACGTTTTTTCCTTAATTTGTTTTATTTTATAAAAATAAACTTATAAACTAATAACAGTTTTTAAATTTATATCAATTTATCAATTTATTTTTATAAATTTCTTTTAAATATATGGATGAAATAATTAGAGACCAGTTCAGCTTCCCCAGGCTTTTGCTAGTTAATGGAGGGCGACATCATTCGCTTTGAAGGAGCTTAGAAGAATATTCCCGGCCATGACTTCGAGAATTTACCCAAGATCTCCAGCAAAGCATTGACTTTTCTAATATTTAAGTTACAATAAATCTACCCATGCATAATCCACAAATAAAAACTTAGAACACACATGTCGAAATTACGACAACTTTCAAAGCGGACACCTAATTAACCAGTACTACTGGACTTGCTCACACGTACGTACAAAAGCTCTCAATAATGCAAAGCAGACCTTGAGAGCAAACTTTGAACATACCAAAAGATCTATGTGGAGAAAACTTAAACACTGCATGCAAAGACACCAAAATCTACCATCATCCATTGATTTGGAGGAAGATGCTTGCTGATTGAGGCTTTTAAGGATCGGACTAATGGATTATCTGCCATCATTTGTTGGTTGTAGTTCTTGATTTCACATACCATCCAAGGTACTTGTGGAAGAACAGCCAACGCCAACATCAATGCTTAAAGAGGGTGTGTATGTACTAAGCAAATACTCACTCTCTTCTGTATTGAGATCAGCTTCTTTCATTGTTTGCTTTTCCTTACCTCTTAGTCCATCTAGCATCACCGCCACTTCCGTCATAGTAGGCCTATCATCTCTTTTGCACATTTCAAGGCTTGAAGCTTTTTGTGATATTTTTACTGCCTCCAACTCCATTGAGACTTCTTTCATCGTAGGTCGCTTCTTCCCATCCAAGTTTAGGCACCTTTTTGCAATGTTTGCGACCGTAATAAGCTCTTCTTTTATAGCTTCCTTCAGAACTCTTCTATCAAGGATATCAAACAAATTGTTTTCTTCCATCGAGCAAATAAAATACGTGGCTAAACTTTTAGCTTCTGGTGTCCTTGTCAAAGATATAGCCTTTTCTCCTGTTAAAAGCTCAACAAGGACAACACCAAAACTATAAACATCACTTTTTTCTGTAAATTGACTTGATTGAAAATACTTCGGGTCTAAGTATCCAAAAGTTCCATGCACTAGTGTAGTCAAGTGAGTTTGATCAATAGCAACGGATCTTGAAGTCCCAAAATCTGCTACTTTTGCTCTGTATTTATCATCTAAGAGAATGTTAGTTGACTTAATGTCTCGATGGTAAATGGGTAATGAAGTTGCTGAGTGTAAATAGTATAGAGCTCCTGCAATTTCTGTGGCAATTCGTAAGCGCATATCCCATGTTGGTGGAAACTCCTCGTTTTGGTCACTTAGATATCTCGAGAGAGTTCCATTAGGAACAAATTCATATACCAGTAAAGGCACTTCTGTCTCTAAGCAACAACCAAGTAGTTTAACAATGTTCCTATGATTAATTCGGGAAAGAACGACAACTTCATTAATGAATTCTTGAAGCTTTCCTTCATTAATTATCTTTGACTTTTTCACAGCAACGATTCTTCCATCCTCTAACATACCTTTGTAAACAGTTCCTTGTCCACCTTGACCAAGTATTCTGTTATCATTAAAATGGTCAGTGGCTTTCTCCAAGTCCTTTGAATTAAATAATTTCGTGTTTGCAACATCCAATTCGCTTTGAGATATTTGATGTTGTAACAACAGTCCGCCATTTCGTTTAAAGAACTCCTGCCTACGTTCAATTCTTTTCCTTTTCTTTACCACTTTGTATGACCCCCATCCACCAATGAGTAGAAATAATACCCCAAATGTACTAGCACCTGCATAACTCAAAAAATTAATAGGAAAAAGATTACGTACTTCAGTTTGCAATTGGGATATTACTTTATATATCTTATTAATAGGTTTTATATTAAAATTGTTAATGGAGAGACATGTTCTCTAAATGCTACAAATTAAGCCTAACATGCAAAATCTCCATGTCGATGTGCCAAAAATATTTAAAGATACTATAGTACTTTTTGAAACTTCTTTTTTCATTTTTTGCTTAATTTCTAATTTACAAAGTTTCATAAATTAAGCTAAAAATACTAAATAATAATCCCTTATTTACAAAATTAAAATAATAATCCTTGTTCCAAACTACATCAATATTATTTAACCGAATAATATATATATTTCACAATCGACTGCATGCAAATTTGATAAGCAATTAAGTTAATTAATTTTGGCAATCCAAGAGTAGTTAGCTAGATGTAGATAAATCGTAACGTACATGAGTGAGTATGAGCTGGTAAAATATACTTACCAATGGCAATCGGAATAATTTTTAGGAAATTCGCAGCACAGCCTTCACCCTCTTTTCTTCCGTCCCCACGGTACCACTTGGGGCAATGACATTCATAGGAGCCTTTTGTGTTGACACAGCCTTTCGCTCTGCTGCAGTTATGAGTTTGATCCTTACATTCGTCAATGTCTGCGCGCGAGTCAAGTGATTATGATCAAGCCATGACATCATATATCGAAACGATTGAATGGGAAAATACTTAGTGAAATCAATCAAAATTCCTTTATAAAATACGTACCTAGGCATCCGTCAGGGAGGTAGGGGTTCCCTTGGTAACCCGGCTCACACTTGCACTGGTACCCCGATCTTCTTTCTGGGTCATGGCATTTGCTGTTCTTATCCTTACACGCGAAATTCGGTTTTTTCTTAGCTTCTTCACATGACTTGTTCCCAACTACCCAATCAAACACCATTGGAAGCCTTAACTCAGCTGTCAGATCCTTAAAGTAATCCGTGGAGAAGTTGAACTTCCCTCGTTCGACAACAAAAGCATAGCTGCAGGGATTGAAGCCCCATACATTTACGTGATTATCGATGCTTCTCATATGCACATCAATATACTGCCATCCATATGGAAACTCTACCTTGCAGCATCCGACGCCAGAGCAAGAGCCATTGACAACACTTTTTAGACTAGTGTTACACTTGGATACGCAGCCGGTCCAGTACTTGTCTCCGTTTTGGAACCCACCAATCATTCCAATAGTGTCACAGCCAACAACAGTGAACTCATTTTTGGTTTTAGAAACGGATTGGGTGGCTTGCAATATGATATAACTATTATTCCAGAATTGGACATCACCCGACTGACTGTAACAATATTTGACTACAGGCGTCAGGACATGCATCTCATGTGCTTCAATGGATATGTTTGTAACAGTGATATTACCTGTCTTTGGTTTTGGATCAGAGCCATCACAAGTGATGCTAAAGCTCTGATCATTATCATCACCTAAGAAGCAGTCTTTACTCAACCCAAATGGAAATGGAATTTCTACATCCCCACACTTGTGGGTGCAGCCAGGCTTGGCTTGAGCTGCTGCTACCGCCGACGCCGCCACCATCGCAAAGAGTATCAGCACTCCAATAAATGAGATTAATTGCAAAAGCTTGGAGACTAAGCCCATGGACAGAAAGATAGATAATGTTTTCTTCTACTTTGTGTTGATCACAAGTGCTTAAAAGTGTCCTAGACAGCCTATGGACATAACTTCTTTTTAAATGATAAATATTTTTGTCAACTTGCCTTATTTCTACAACTCGATTTTAAAAAGAAAAATTTCTTTTAAAACAAGGTTATAAAGTAATTATACAAATTGATTCATCTCTTTATCATTATTCTTGTTTTTCATAGACATTTACACGGATATACAATATTAGAGCAGTTCAGCTCCCCCAGACTTTTCCTAGTCAAATATTGGAGGACGACGCCATTAATTGGTACGTAGCTTCAACAGATGAAAACAATACGATCTTACGCGTTGTGATGAGTTGTCATTAATTATCTAATGGCTGAAATAAAACTGATGGAAATTAGAAATTTCACCGATCGAGACCCATCAATTTCTATGCCGTTCTCCTGTTTCGAGCGTGAGATCGGGGTCAGGGCAGTAGTGGCTTTTATGTAAGGAAAAATCTAGTTACAAGCATAATTGTATATTAATATGTGCATTAATTTATTGTGATTGATCATAAAGTAAATTTTATTAAAAACAGTACTAATTGAAATTTTAAGTATGAAGGAATCAGTATTAATACGCAGATTAGTACACGACTTTACTTGTATGTAGCAAAACTCTTCACATAATGTCCACATTCAATGATGTTACTCGCACTTGTCCCCCATCGCCCATCTTGGGCTATTAGCGAAGAGCGGGCCACTCTATTTGACCTTTTTTTTAATATATTTAAATATTTTTAAAATGCAAAAGAAATATATCAATTTATTTAAAATTACTTTCTTAATTATTAAATAAAAATAAAAAAATTTACTGAGCAGTCAAATAGAAAAGTATAATTTGGGAGGCGTACTAGCTTTTCTCATTAGGAAATATATTTTGAGAAAATTAAGATTTTTTTAATGTTGGAGGATATTTTTTTTTCCTCCCTTTTCTTCCTTCTAGTTTCTAATCAAGCTTGTACAATTAATTAAAACTAAACATGATTACTACAAGTTTATAGGTCTATGGACTATATAGGATCCTCACCTAGCTAATTTCGCCCTTGAGCAACTTCTTGGAATATTAATTAATAGCAACTTCCTTAACTTAATCTTGAATCATCAGTACTGGTTTATATTCTAAAGAATCTGTTAATATATATTAAGGTTTAAATTGCTTAAAATCATTATAAACCTCAAGAATTTCTTCCATTCGCCACCCTAGCTCCTATAATTAATCTTTCATATTAGCTTTATTGCTATATGATATTAACCACACTTTATTAATGTGATTAGATTAGAAATGATTGGTATGATCTTAAAGTACTTTGGATTAGATTAGAAAATATGAAATTTGTAGGTCAAATTATATTCCTAAATTTAGATACAAGAAGTGTTTTATCTCATCTCATTTCATCATTATAATTTTTCTAAATATACTATCTGCATGCATTTGCATATTTATTTATTATGTTTGTTTGGTGTTTTGTCTGTGATGTGTAAAATATATTATTTTAATATTATTTTTGTATTGAATTTTGAAAATTTTAAATTAATTTATTTTATTTTGTATGAAAATTTGAAAAAATTATAATGATTAAATAAGATGAGATATTTTATAAAAGTGAACAAAGCCTTAAAGCATCCTCAGTGGATTAACTAAAGGACACTTTTGATGAATATTAGATAAATTTTAGCTTTCGGTTATTCCATTCACATATATAAGTCACATTGGAATAGTTATTTTTTCATTATATAATAATAAAATAATATAAAATGAATTTTACTTTGACTATTTACATCAAATCTCTATATTTATTTATTATATAGTAATAAAATAATTAATAATTAAAAAAATATTTAATATTTTTTAAATATATATTAATTTATTTTATGTTCTCACTTTTTACCCTTTTATTATTTATTTTAATTGAATGCAGTGAATTTTTTATGAAAACAATGGTTGGAGTTGAGTAGAATGATGAAGGGAATAATGAAGAGAGAGAAATAATAGATAAAATAAATATTTGATGAAACTACAGTAGCAATCAAATTTAGAAATAGATTTGGTGTTTATTGTAGTAAAAGTCTAAATATTTAGATTCTGATTAATCTATTGTGATGATATTTTGAGGTATAATAACTAAATAGGAGATGAATTTAGTATTTGATTAATCTTATTGAGGATGCTCTTAGAGCACAAGTGTAAGGTCCCGTTTAGTTACATAGATGATATGAGATAATATAAAATATTTTAAATAATAATGAATAAAATGTTATTATAATATAATTTTTTAATATTAATTTTGTATTGAGATTTGAAAAAATTAAATTTTTTATTATATTTTATATAAAAATTAAAAAAAAATTATAATAATAAATTGAGTTGAGATTTTTAATATTATGTAATCAATCCGGACCCAAAACTTTTAGTATTATTTAAAATATACAAAATAAATATTTTCCGAAGTGAAAGAAAAATGAAAAAAAAAATACAAATCCAGGGAAGGGAAACACATCACGAGGCGTAATAAAACGCAAATAATTTTGATCCGACAGGAGATATCTTGTCCAAAGAAAAAAGTAGAAAAAAATAGAGAAAAATGAATGCAATGTTTATGACCGGTAAACTTAAAAGGTTTCGACGTACAACAATAATTTAAATGCTCAATAATGACAATAAAAGAAGTCTTTGTAGATGTCTTTCTTTCCTAAAAGTCCAAGTGAGTTAGTAGAACAGTAAACAAAAGTCCAAGTGAGTCAGTTACTGATCAGACAGGAGATATCTTGTCCAAAAAAAAAAGTAAAAAAAAATAGAAAAAAATGAATGCAATGTTTATGACCGGCAAACTTAAAAGGTTTCGACGTACAACAATAATTTAAATGCTCAATAATGACAACAAAAGAAGTATTTCTTTCTTTTCCTAAGAAGTCTCCCACTAGCGGTGCTGCGGTACTATAGCTTTTAAAGATCAGTGGAATAAAAAGGGAGTAAAAAGCAAATTATTCAACAACATGTAGGCCATCATGTGAATTTATGACTGACAGACCAAACCAATAGTTGAATAATATATTATTAAAATATATTATTTTTAATAATATATTTATTCATTATAAAATCTCTCTCAATTCATTATTTATTTTTAAAAATGAGATAAATTGAGATTAAAATTAATAGTTGAATAAAATATTATTAAAATATATTATTTTTATAATAAAATTAAAAAAAAATTGAATTATTTATTTTATTTTGTATATAAATTTAAAAAAATTATAATAATTAAGATGAGATAAGATAAGAATTTTTTGAAAATAAGGAAACCCTACTTGCCCCATGCTAAATAGGATGAAGAGATATAGCTCATGTTCTTATTGGACTAACAATTTAATTAAGGAAGGTGAAATGAATTATTTAAACGAAAATGAATATGAGTATTCGAAATTGCGTTAAAGAGTATTTGGAGATCATGTCGTGCAACGCATGATGTTAATTAATATATAGCTCATGTCGTTGTGGCACCCTTATAGTCATTAAAGTCTAACATGAGTGAGCTTTAAAGAGTATTCCCAATTAATGCTTGATTATGGTCGCGATATATGCCATGTCATTACAATTACTTATTTAAATATTAATTTTTAAAATAATACTATATATAGTTATGAAGTGTACAAATATTACGTAATTATTTTAAAAAATAATAAGATTCACTATTAAAAATTTAATTTTTTTCATATAAATCTTTATGTATTTACTCACTTTTTTTAAAGGAATTACGTAATATTTATTCACTCAACGATTGTAAATATCATTTCTTAATTATTAATCACATGACAACCGCTAGTCTGTATATTAAAATTATTTAATAATTGATAAAAGTATTAATTTCATTCGTATTCTTTTACCCAACTATCTAATCATGATTACTCATTTGAATTTTGAAGCATTTGAGAAACCTATAGCGAATGAAGAAAAAGTGGATCGGAGCACCTTTAACATGAAAAGGGCCAGTATTAATTGCATAGTGGTGATCATGAGGGAAAGGTTATGTAGGATCATGATGGGGAATTTTTTGCTTTTCCCATTTTAGTGCAATATTGTTTTATCTCAGATCTTCATGATGGGAAATCGATCTTTTGCTTTTAATTTCCATAGTTATAAACATGATACATAATGCTTAACAAACCGATAAAAGTACCAACCGATGTTATTTTATTTTTATTTTTATTTTAAAGGAAGTTATTATTAATAAATTTCTGTATTTTTTAAAACATTTGAAGATGTTTAAAAAATATTTGAAAGAAGAAAATTAAAAATAGCGATCGGTCTATTGCATCGATAAGCAGCATTGTCCTAAACATGATTTCCGTTGTTCGATCCTACTTTTGGCTTTGGGGTAAGGGATCTTTTGACAGATCATTTGCTTTCTTGTTTCTTATTATATATGCTAGCTAGCTTTTTCCAAGTCCTAGAGTCTTAGGATTGTTGGGAGTAATTAAGCAATTAATTAATAAGAAAATCTTAATCTCACTAATTAGTGTTTTAGAAAGTGATAATGTATTTAATCTACTTAAGTGCCTCCACCACCATGAATAAAGTATGAGCATTCGAAGTTTATTATTGAACTTTTAGGCTTGAAGGAGACCTATATATATTACTTCTAAAAGTTTATATTCTTTATCATTAAATGCGCTCTTGTTATGGGACCTATGATAATCCAAGCTCGATCGTAATAGATTTCCTTGAGGAAGTTGGATGCATGCGTGATGTGACTAATCATTAATTCAATGCAGCTTGATCAATAAAAATGGTGGTTGCCGACCATGGGAGGTTCAGAGGACTTCACAAGAAACACTACAAGAAATTTAATTTTTAGAGACGAAATTTATTAGGGACGAAATAAATTTCGTCCCTAAAAATACTTTTCAGAGACGAAATTTAAATTTCGTCTCAAAATATGGAGTACCTTATAAATCCGTTCGAACTAATACATATTAGTTCGAACCGGAGATTCTGGGACGAATTAGATCGTCTCCAAAAATCTTAACCGTTCGAACTAATAAAATTTTATTCGAACAGATAATTAATCTATTCGAATGAAAAATAATTGGTTCGAATGAGTATTACCTTGTTCGAACGGTATTATTTAATTGAAAAGATATATTGTTAAAATTGTAATAATACATATTTTTTATATTAAAAAATATAAAAAATATGTAATAATTAATTTAAAAACATTTTAGTTAAATAAATATTATTTTAAAGATATTGTCCTTTTTTTAATTATCGTGAACATTAAGTGTAATGAGAATAAAATATAATTAATAATAAAGAGGCTAGCAAACACTAAAAATAAAAACCATACATTAATTACATCCCAAAAAGAGTTAGACGTTCTATACAACATAAAAATAGTAAAATAATAACTAACAATATCTATTTATTAAGTAAATCAAAATCCTCATGTAAGGTATGTAAGCATCCTTCCAGGTCCTTTAACTTTTTCATAATGGGCTGAATGAATTCCCTCAATATAAATAACAATAAGGGCTGCCAAATATTATCTTTAGCTCGAATGATTAAAATTCAATTCGATTGGCCGAAAATTTCATTCGAATGACGTTAAAGTCCATTCGAATGAACTTATATTCCATTCGAATGACAATAAATTCCATTCGAATGGTCTTTAATTTCATTCGAATGGAATTTAGGCTCATTCGAACGGAACTAAGCCAAACAGACATGGTTGAGTCGACTCAGTCCCGAATCTACAAACTAGTTTTTCACCATAATCCAAGATTTTAATTGGTAAAAATGATTTAGGAGTAAAGCCCCATCATTTCTACCGATTACTTTTGTGTCATTTAGCCCCAAAACAATAAAATGGGGTCAGAGAAGAAACTGTATCGCGACATATATAACATAATTTCGTTCGAACGAAAAGGGTATAAGTTCGAACGAAAAGGGTATAAGTTCGAATGAATTATATATTAATTCATAAAAAAATATATATAAGTACAAGAGGTAAAACAATACGTTTTATATTACTAATACTAGTATATAATACTAATATTAGTACTAATAAAAAATTTCTGGACTAGTATATATAATATAGTATATATATAATATATATTAGATATCTATATTATATAGTATAGAGTATTTAATTAGTTACTTATATATATTGTAAGTAACTAGTATATATATAATAGTATATATATTATGCATTAGATGAGTATAAAATAATATTGTGTAAAGCATTGCATTATAAAGTAATATACTAAGTATATAGTAAAACATTGCATTAAATATAAGTACAAAATACATATATCTAATATATTTAGTTTGTATATTAGTAATAAACCAAGTACTTAGAATATATTATAAAATATTATAGTACTATTAGTTTTCATATATTTATGCTATCTATACTATAATATCACTTAGTATTATACTATTAGTGATACTTAGTATTATACTTATAGTGATACTAATTATAAGTATAACACTATAAGTGATACTAAATAAAATATTATACTATTAGTAATACTTAATATTATAGATTGGTAAGAAACTTAATATTATGCTATTAGTGACACTTAGTATTATATAGTGTATATATTTTTTACAAATACTAATAATAATATTGAAAATATTATGTGTATATTTATATATTTCTAGAATTATATATTCGAACGAATATAAAATAGTTCGAATAGGGATAAAGTATGTTCGAACGAATTTTTTTTGTTTGGAGGGAAAATTCGCGCCAAATTATCGGTATATGCTGGAGAATATTCCATTTTTTTGTTCGAACGCTTATATTATTAGTTCGAACGGGAAAATATTGTGGGAAAAATTAGCGGTCTTTTTGAATTTTCGCGTTCGAACTGCTAAAAAATTCGTTCGAACGTAAATTCACATATTATTAAACCGATCATTTCACTTCATTTTCACTCGGATTGAAGTTTGAGAGAAGGAGAGAGAGCGACAGAGGCTTTGAGAGAGTGTTGTATAGAGAGAGAGCTTAAAGAAGTGAGAGAAAAGAGATTCTTGAGGGAGAAAAGACAAGGACAAGAGGTAATATGTATTTTTTTTGTTATTTTTCATTCCGATTTTCTTTTACAAGTATCTTGATATTTGCTGCATTTATTTGTTGGGATAGAACAACGGTTTAATGTGTTTTATACATATAGGTATTGTGGATTAATATTTTTATTAGATTGCAAAAATTAGAGGTAAGTTTTTATAGTTTTCTAAGTTATTTAATAATCATATTTAGGGATAATAATTTAGTTTTCAATATATTATATTGAAATATGCTGTAGTGTATGGGAAAATTGTGTTTTGTGGTTCAGTTTTTTGCTATGTTTCGTGAATGGTTTCTGGCTTGGTCCCATTCGAACACTCTGAATATCGTTCGAATTGAATTTTCTCCGTTCGATCGGAATCTAACTTGACCAGAATTTCGTTCGAACAGTTTGAGTGTTTGTTCGAACAGTACCAATTACGTATATATTTATAATGTAATTATAATATATAATTGTAAATATTTAAGTACTATAATTAAATAGATTAATATGTTAATTAGTTAAAATATAATTATAAAATAATTAATTAAAAATTATAATTAAATATTTGAAAATATTTAAATGCTCTAATTAAATAGATTAATACTCTAAATACTCTTATAAAATATTTAATTAAATAATTATAATGAATTATTGAAAATATTTATGTACTCTAATAAAATATAATTAAAATATATGATTCTGAGACGAAATTTTAAAATATTAATTAGTTAAAATATAATTATAAAATAATTAATTAAAAAATTATAACTAAATATTTAAAAATATTTAAGTACTCTAATTAAGATGATTAACATGATGGAATATACTTATATAATATTTAATTAAAGAATTATAATGTATAATTAAAAATATTTAAGTAGTCTAATTAAATAGATTAAGACTTCATTTTATACATTTATTATAATTTCAAACAGAAATGCCTCCTAAACGCAAAAGAACACGTGAGCCATCCCCACCACTTACTAACTCCCGTGTGATTCACCTGTCAACAATGGTGGGCCAATATCACCAGCGCCAGAACAAGGTATTTTATCACTGCATATCTTTTAAATAAAATATGATATTATTTTTTCGTATTGTCTCCATTAAATCTTAATATATACACTTTTTCATATAAATTATGATATTAATTTTCATTTTACAGCAAGAAGAAAATCCTACTGATTATGATCTGACCCAATTGTATGCTAAAGCACATAAAAATCGTGATGGTGTTTGGAGCAATCCTGAGGCAGAGGCAAATTATGTAAGTTTAAGTTTATTTAATTTCATTGTCTAAATATATTTTTGTTACATATACTAATTTTAATGTTTTTCTTTTTCCAGGACAAGATGATATCTCTTAAAGACACTGTTGCGGATCCATCTGATGAATCATCTGTCAACGATGCTCAAATCTTTTCTCAAGTTCTTGGATCACGTTCTGGATATTTGAGGGGCTTAGGACGTTGCGTGAAGCCATCCTCAACATCTTCATCATCTTCTAAAGCCAGATCGAATGACGACAAGACTAAAAGATTAGAGGAAGCTGCACTTGAGATAGAACGATTGAGATCGAAGGAAAAAGAGTTGCTGACCCGATTAGATCAAGCAGCAG
Source organism: Carya illinoinensis (assembly GCF_018687715.1). Taxonomy (NCBI): domain Eukaryota; kingdom Viridiplantae; phylum Streptophyta; class Magnoliopsida; order Fagales; family Juglandaceae; genus Carya; species Carya illinoinensis. The sequence continues at coordinate 3,361,045 of NC_056766.1, forward strand.
ATTTAGAAGTAAGATTAGAAGAAAGGCTACAATTAAATAACCAAAAAATGTTTGAACAATTTCAATTAATGATGTCCCAAAACCCTATACCACCACTACCACCATAATCATAATTCATTTGGTTTTTTTTAATTGCCTTTAATATTTATGATGTTTGTAAACATTTGAATAATTGATGTATATAGATTACAATTTGATGTATATAGATTACAATTTGTATTATCAATTTCATTTTGTTTGATCAATGCCGTTCGAATGGTAAATTACCATTTATGCATACATTCGAACAAAAACATATCCATTCGAACAAAAAAATTTCCATTCGAACAAAACAATATCCATTCGAACCAAAAAATTTCCATTCGAACAAAAATATACCCATTCGAACTTACCGGGAAATACAATCCATGCGTTCGTTCGAACAAAAATATTTTCGTTCGAACTTGATTCTGAGACGACATTTTTTTGTCTCAGAAAAAATTTTGCGTTCGAACGGTTTCGACCGGTTCCGCCCAATTTCGTCCTTAAAAATACTTTTCGGAGACGAAAATTGATTTTCGTCTCCGAAAACTTTCTGAGACAGCCTTTTTGAGACAAAATAGAGACGAAATTTTTTCGTCTCCCAAAACTTTTAGGGACGAAATTTCCATTTTTTGAGACAAAATTTTTTGTCTCAAAAAATCATATCTCTTGTAGTGAAAGAATGGGAGATAGCGAGCAGAGAATGAGAGAGGAGGAAAAGAAAGATAAGAGGCGAAGAGTGATTTTTAGGGTTTGGTTTCAGGGGCCAACAGTGCCAACGATACCATCAACGTTTCTTTCTCTGGTATTGGCTCTTGCCAGGCTTCTGTCCCTAAAGGAGTGAAGGAGTTTAATTTAAATGTTCAGAGCTGGAGTGACAGCTTTGTACCAAAGATCATAGATGAAAATGGTTACGATTTTATCTTGATGAACAAGCATACAAATTGTCCTACCTTGATTATCGAAGATTAAAGAATAAAGAGATTGTACCCTTGGTGCTTGATTAGGCAGTTGGAAACAAGACATGAGAGGTTGCAAAGACAAATAAGGGAAGCTACGAATGTAAGGCAACACAGTTACTTTTACAACTCCGTCAATAGCCCTAGGTATCGATTTATCTTCTTCACGTGAAAAATGATCGAGAATACTAAGAATTGACGGCGTTAATTTGAAACAATGAAACTAAGAATAGAAAACTCTCTTAGCTTGATTTGGATAAAGAGATGCTTCTATCTCATTTTATCTCAATATCCAAACACTACAAATACAAACATTTTTAATTTTTTTTAATTAATTTTTTTATAGCAAACCAAGAACTTCATTAATAAAAAGGACATTACAGACATAAATCAAACCACAAGGCTTGAGATAAAAGGGACAAGCACTTTTAATCTAATATCACTTAATTACTATAACTTTTATAAACACCACAAACACAAATACTTTTCTTTTAATATTATTTAATTATTGCAACTTTTCCAAACTTTAAAAAAAAAAAAAAACAAAACATAATTTAACTTTTATAAATCTTAAAACAAAAATTATATTCTAACAATATTTTAATTTTATAATATTTTAATTCAACTTTTTCTTTCTCATTTATTAAAAACCCATAAAATATTTTAATTCAAACCATTTCACTACTATTCACACATCATCTGATCACTACAATTCACAAATCATCTCATTACTATTTATAAACTATCTCAATTCATCTAATCTAAACTCACTATCCAAACTAGCTTGTAAAGAATCCTAAGACTCAAGAACTGTGGAAAAGGCTAGCTAAATAAAAATAAAGGAGAAAGTAAATGATCCGTCAAAAGATGATCCCTTACCCAAAGGCAAAAGTAGGAATAACGTCAGAAATCATGTTTATAACTTTGAAAAAGCAAAAGATTTCCCATAATTAATCAAGATCAATTGAAATAAAAAATTGCACTAAAATGGGAAATTACAGAGAGGAGGGTGACTTCATTCATAGTAGGCCATAATCTATCATCCTACGTTATACCTAACCTTTAGCTGAGCATCACACCACTTTGGAATATTAATTAGTTTAACCCTTTTGTTAATTTAATAAGGTCCAACGATCCACTTTTTCTTCATTCGTTATATATAGTGTTATAATTTCAGACCTCTCACAAATAAATACTTAAAGAATCAAATTAACGTAACTAATTGTAATATACAGTTAATATTAAACAACAAACAATCAAAACACCAATAAAATATATGATTAACGTGATCGGTTTAGTTTTCTATTTTAAACACGTTAGATACATGAAACCACATTATATACTCATGCAAGATCAAAATAAAAGCAAGAATAATATAAAAAAAATGTGAAATCAACATAAGAAATTACGTGGTTTGACCGTAATGGTCTACATTCACGACACAAACAGTCTAGGAGTCTTTATTATTGAAGAATGCATCAAAACTTAAGTTTACAATCACTTACAACCGTTGATCACCGTACAAAATATGGATTGACTTTTTCGTATTATCCTCTAACGAAACCATACCATAAAACACACTTGATCATCTCCTCAAGCTCCAATTTGATCTTGGTAAGACTAGGGTTTGAAAACCCCTTCCGTTTCCTTCCCAGGATTGTGGCTTCAATTTAGTAAAGTGACTTGCGCTCATTGATTCACGAAGGCACACTTGCCTTATATAGAAATACATATTTACAAACTTGCCATTAATCAAATATTTACAAAAATGCCATTACTGAAATACAAATATAATGAAAACGGCAATGCCATGCTCCATAAATGGCATCTTCATATACACTCATTCACTTTAAAAAAAAAAAAAAAAAAAAAAAAAACTTGACAGATCTTCAACATATAGGTTTCTCAAATACTTATAAATTCATAGTAAGCCAATGGCAGGCACTGGCGGTGGTCGCATGCACGTATAGAGTGTAACTTTTATCGTGCCTTACTCATGGAGTATCTACTAGCTAGGGGCTAGGACTGTTCATACGGGCCGGATTTTATTCGGTCTGGCCTGGAACCCAGATAACCGGATTTCCAGTTCCGGTTATCGGACCGGGTCAAATCCGGTTCGAAATCCAGATTTTAGAAAACCGGATTAATCCGAACCGGGTACCTGATTTAAAACCCGGTACCCGGGTTATAAAAAGAAAGATTACCAGTTGACTCCCGGGTAGGGTTTGCAAATTGCGTTTGTATTGCTTTCTCGATCAATTGACTCGTATATTATAAGTATGAAATATTCATGCTCTATTGGAATATATATAAATTAATTATGAACCCTTAAAAAAGGCAATTACCTAATTAATTAGATTCCACTACTCCGCCAAGGAAAAAGCAAACTACAAAAACATGAACACTAGAGATAAAATCCAGTACTGGTACAAAATCCAATACAGGAGTACCAGTACTGGATTTAGCTAAAAGCTTTAATTGTAAAGTGTGAAAAAGCTAATAATTCATTTCACTAAATACTCACATGAAAAGCTTTAAGGATCAATAGATAGAACACGTACGTTACATTGAAATCACTCAAAAGAGAATATCAAATATATACATATCATAGCACTGAACCACGTCGTACATGAACATGCCTAATAAAGCTATGATGATCACATTCTTTCAATCTTAAAACATGCATACAAGGAGACCGATCGAATTTCCTTTCATTGAGCAGAAAACCCAAAAAAGAAACGTCCAGAAAGTTATTGTTCAGGTTAGAGAGATAAGAAAAGATGGTGAAGCTAGAAAGCATCTGAAGAATCTTAGAGAGAGAGAGAGAGAGAGAGAGAGAGAGAGAGAGAGAGAGAGAGAGAGAGAGAGAGAGAGAGAGACCTAGGGGTTGGGAAGAGATCGGATTGGAAGAAAGAAGGGGGTTGAGAGCCAGAAAGAGAAAGTAAGGTAGCACTAGTTGGCCATGGTGAGAGGCAAAAAAGCAACCGGAGAAAATGAGTGGGGATGGCTATCGATGAGTGGTGATCATGATGAATGTCGACAAGAGATAGGCTATGCTAGCCTTCGATGAGGGTGAACAAATTATCTAGCATCATTATCTGTTGGTTTCACCACTTGATTTCTCATGCTGTCATCCGCAACAGTGGTATTGGTAGAAGAGCTACCGATGTCAACATCAATTCCCAAAGAATGTGTAGGTGCATTTGGCAAGTGTTTAGTCTGTTGTGTGTCGGGATCAACCTTTTTCAATGAGTGTTTTTCTGAAAGTCTTAATCCCTCCAGCTCGTTTGTTACTTGCTTCATACTAGGTCTATCCTCCCCTCTTACCTTTAAACAATTTTTTGCTATATTAGCAACTTCCATTATTTCCTCAAAATTACCTTCATTGAGAATGCGATCATCAATAATTTGAAGTAGGCGATCCTCTTTCATTGCAGTTTCAAAATACATCGCAAGATTTCTTTCACTTTCAGGCCTAAACATGGAAACCGCCTTCTCACCTGTTAGTAGCTCTGCCATGACAACACCAAAACTATAGACATCACTTTTTTCAGTTAATTGGCTAGTATGGAAGTATTCTGGGTCTAGGTACCCCAAAGTTCCCAACACCACAGTTGTTAATTGTGTGTGGTCAAGAGGAACCAATCTTGAAGCTCCAAAGTCAGACACTTTTGCTGTGTGTTTATCATCCAGAAGTATATTTGTAGTTTTCACATCTCTATGTATAATTGACATAGAAGTCTCAAAATGTATGTACGCTAGGGCTCCTGCAGTTTTTGATGCTATCTTCATACGCTTTTCCCATGAGAGCGAGGATGATAGGTTTTTATCATGAATATGGTCATAAAGTGTCCCATTTGTGATGAATTCATATACTAGTAAGGGTACTTCAGTCTCAAGGCAACAACCTATTAACTTAACCACATTCTTATGGTTAGTTTTAGTAAGCACAAGCACTTCATTTATAAATTGCTCTATCTGGTTCTCATCAACAACATTGGATTTCTTAATGGCAACCACTTTATCATCTGATAAAACTCCTTTATAAACAGTTCCAAAGCCTCCATGACCTAGGACTCTACTTTTATCATAGTTGTTAGTAGCCTTTTCAAGCTCTTCTGCGCTAAAGATTTTGGTTGGCTCAACAGATTCTTTGTGACTCAAGAGTTGTTGTCGTAAGATTAGGCCACCATTTTGTTGGAAGAACTTCTGTTTCAGTTTTATTTGCTTTTTTCTTTGCCTTACTGAATATACCCATGAACTTCCCACAACTAGGATCAAGAGGCTTATCAAGCTGACACCTGTAAATGTTCAAGCATGCATTTCGACCACATAGAATGTATCTCAATTTCTCCTTCAATCAGTAACAAAGACTTCAACAAAGTTAAGATTTCAATATGTAATATATAAAAATGTCCTACAAGGAGTATAGTTGAGTTTCGAGTTTTAAGTACTTAGCTAGTGATCATGATTAAAAAGAAGAAAGATTTAAAGCCTAGTTGTAGCTAGTTACTGTTGGAGAAGCAAAGATATATCTTCCATTAGCGGATTTCAACCACGTTTCATACTAAAGCTAAGGTTACAAATTAACTTACCCATCTTAAAACATTAATTTTCTTATCTTAAAAGACTTTTGCATTAATCAAAATGGTTCATTTTAGACCAAATTATAATTATTGCATGGGAAGTGAGTGAGGTAATTGGTAAACCAAATCCATCATGCATGTATATATGTAGTTAGTAAATTAACAAGAAAAAAGAAAATAAAAGAGACGAGTAGTACTGTAATAGCACCATTCCTATATATGTTATACATACCCAGGGCAATAATGATGCTCATGGATTGACTGAGTTTTCCACGAGTAGTACATTTGTAGCTCCCGTTAGTGTTGGTACATGTTGCAGTAGCATTGCAGGGATTCGGACTATCTTTGCACTCATCAATATCTGAAACACATGAGCACCACAACTAGCCCGTCATCATCGAAATACAGCCTTAATAGTTTGCTCATTTAACAAGTACAACAACTGATTAATTTTCTCATCCAAAATGAGTTCAAAATTGAGAGAGAGAGAGAGAGAGAGAGAGAGAGAGAGAGAGAGAGAGAGAGAGAGAGAGACTTATAAAGTAAACTGAATGAGTACAACATTAATTAATTACCTTGGCAACTGTCATCATGCCCATCAGGAAGGTATGGGTTCCCTTGATAACCTGGGGAGCACTTGCAAATATACCCAAGACCGTTGCTGGATTCGAAACAATTACTATACGTTGCGCTGCATAAATAGCTTCTCATATTTTTCCGAGCATCTTTGCACGTCTTATTTCCAATCGCCCAATTAAGCACGAGGGGTACAGTCTTCCTGTTCATTAAATTTTCAAAATCTAAGGTGGAAAAGGTGTATGCCTGTGTTTCCCCTATAAAACCTATACCACATGATTTCCCCGAGGTTTTCCTGGATCCATTAGTGTAAATGCTCTGAATGTTGAAATTATAATTCGTTGCTCCTTTTGGGATAGCAGAATGGCAACAGCCAAGGCCAGAGCAAGCGCCGTTAACCAAACCGGAACCATTGCCACAGAATGATATGCACCCAGACATGAACGTATAATCTTGTCCCTGCAAGCTACTTATGTAGGCGAAAAAGTTACAACCGACGGCAAAGATGCTGTTCTTCTCAAGTGAGATGCTAAATTTTGACAAGTTGAGCAAGGCAGAGATGCGGCGGAGACTAGGCTGATTATCATACACTGGCCAATATTCGCAACGACGGAATACCAAGTTTGAGACTCGAAGTTCACCATCATCAAGAGAGATGTTGAGGACATCTATATTAAAATCAACGCCCAGAAATGGTTTTGGGGGCTGGAAAGAGTGGTCACAGATGATGAGAAAAGATGGATCAAGGTAGCAGCCCTTGCCTATGCCAAATGGGTAGGGGATATTAACAGATCCGCATGTGCGGTTGCAGCTCGGATTATTGGGTTGAGATGCTGCTAAAACTAGGACCCCAGCAATTAGCAGTAGCAGCACTACTTGTTGCAAAAGCTTTCCATGCAAAGCCATGGCCTACCTCCTTTTATGTCTTTCTGTGCTTCGATTTGAAATAAATTTATCTTTCTATGCGCCTCCCTCTTATAAAAGAAGCTGATATGGAGAGACTTTAAGTCTGGCTGATGAACAGTTAGAAAGGACCTAAGGTAGATAATAAGAAGCATTAAAAATACATAAATCAATAAAATTATTTTCAGGTTGGTAGGAGGATTTATTTATTTTTGATAGGTAGGTTGGTAGGAGTATTTATTATATAAAAGAAAGCTTAACTTATTTCTTCAGCCAAAGTAAAAGTTGAAAAACTCAAGCTTTTCTATTATTATTAGAGGGTTGATTAATTTCGCTTTGATGTTTGATTTGTATCCTTAATAAGCTTATCAAATTTCCAAATTTAAAAAATATTTTCAAAAGAAACATTTATAAACTATACATTTATTCATGGATCAAGATATATATCTCAATACTTAAATAGTATACAACTAGACGTGCACAAGACTAGGACAGCAGAACAGGTCATGTACATCACCACAACCAGAACAGCAGTATTCAGGCAGCAGCATGATAAGCAGGGCGCCATGGCTAGCTGTAAACATCTAACCTTGCACAACCTAAGAAGAATGATATTGATGTACTTGACAACATGAATTTGAGATTGAAGAATTGTATGATGTTGACAAGAAGCAGCTCGAGTTGCAGAAGAGAGAAACAGACAAAAACAAGCAGTTATAACTTCAGACTAACCATAAACAAATCATTGCACTTTTGACACATTGAACACAGAGAGCAAGACCTGAGAAAGACTGCAAGGGGCAGTGTTCTCATGAATAGATACTTTAGCCTTTAGATTATTTGACTCCTCATTTTCAGGAAAGTAAAACGGAGTCTTTTTTTGAGCAATAAAAGGAAAAAGTCATTAATTCCAGGGAATCAGATAACTTTCTCCATAGCAGGTGATCTATGATACTCATCTCTCGCTCTTGAGCAACTCGTTGGATTATCATGAGCCACTACGCTTCCTTCAGCTGCCACGCTTTCTCTTGATCTTTCGCTCTACGTTTTTTTCAAGAACTTTATACATTAACCCAGTTTCATTAAATAAGAACGAAGATAGATAACTAGCAAGACTTGTGTGTCCTCCAGCCAATTTATTCTTCTTTTTCCCCCTTACTGGCCGAAGGGGCCTACCATTCCACAGCTATCAATATAAATTTTTTCTTTTTTTAAATAATAGAAAAACACGAGTTTCAAAAAACAAAACAACCTCAAATTTAAGTGTTTTATTAGTTAATAGAGGAGCCTCCAGGCCGGTCGGGTGTTTCACTTCATTTATACAAGCCAATGACAAGATGCCACGTAGGCGTTCCAGCAAATTACAATCTACACTCGCATACAGGTGAATATCTTATTTTGACAGCTCTTTTCCCCTCTCTCTCCCTCCCTCCCCCCACCCCGTCACCTGCTCTGCCCCCACCCTCTGTCGCTCTCTTTCTCTCCCTCTAGAATACGATTTGTGGTGATAGAAAAATACTGGCAGCTTCTACTATCTCAGAACATGTAAATATCCATATATGATTTGCATAGTTCTTCCTTCAAATTGAAATCCAGTTGTATGCATTTATAGCATGTGATGTACATAGCAGCATCAATGAAAAAACACATAATAGGCATGCATGTGGATGAAAGACGAAAAATCAATTTCAGAATGCCTTTGTCTCAATGATTAACAATACTGGCAAGCATCAAATCTTATGGAAAATTGTGGTTTTAATATACAATCAGGGCTCAGCTTCTGGCTTTGGCACCAGAGATACATTTTGAGCTTCTGGCTTTTGCACAAGATACCCACTCTCTACCAGGCAAGATAACCTCCTTCCACTCACTGACTAGAAGCAGAATAAACCATACAATATATCACAAGATAAATAACTTTATATGTAGAATAAACAAATAAACAACTTACAGATCAAGTGGGTTCGAGTGGGTTCCAGATCCAAATTAATCTCTTTGCTGCGTTTGGTTAACTAAACCAATTCAATTCATTTTATTTAATCATTATAATTTTTTTCATTTCTAACACAAAATATAATAAATAGTTTAATTTTTTTAAATCTTAAAATAATAATAATATTAAAAACTAATATTTTAAATTTTCATGACACATGATCGAAACCAACCCTTAGTCCTCTAAGTGTTACAATTTGACTGGTGGGTCTAAGAGTGAAACGGATTCTGGACCGGTTTGAAGCTTTTTCCTAATTAGTAATATAATATAATACAATACAACTAATTAAATTTATATTTTTTCACCGGCTTAAAGTTTTAGAATAATAAATTTTTGAATTTTTTTTGTATTTAGAAATGAAAAAAATATAATTGTAAGCAATTCTATATATTAATATGTGCACTCATCTAATATAATTGGTTAGAAAATAAGTTTTATTGAAAATAATGTCAATTTAAATTTTGAATATGAAGCCATAAATATTAGTACGCAGATTGATATGTAAGTTCATTTGTACGTAACAAAACTCTTTAGAAATTATACAATCCGGATGTATTGTTGAGTGTTATTCTTATGTAGAAACTAATTCCACCCTTTGTAATATTGTTCGTATATTAGCAAATAATAGTATTTAGGGATAAGTACGTAAATTAGTGAAGGGAGTTATGAACTTTTAAAACAGCAAATGGAGTACTCAAGAGGTAAACGCAAATTACTTTGATCCCACGTGTCTGCAAAAAGTTAGAAAAAAGAAAATAAACGACAAAGCAAATGATTCAATAAAAGCTGTCTTTATAGAAAGCCAAAAGTAGGAAACTGCAGGGAAATTGCAAGCATGAGAGGAACACAGACTTCCATCACAGTAGGTCAATGATCCTCGCACATGAAAAATGTTTTGTAATTTTGAAAAGAGTGATGCTACGCTTACCGAAAAAGCAAATGATCCAATAAAAATTGTCTTATAGAAAGCCAAAAGTAGTAAAGTAGGAATGAAGGCAGTTTAATAATTTTGGATAAGCAAAAATTCTCCATCATGATGGACTGGCATAGAAAAAGTACAGGGAAATTGCTTGCATTAGAGGAACACAGACTTCCATCACATGAGTAGGTCAATGATCCCTCGCATTTCGATGTCCGGAATCTCTTTAGAATATTAGCCACATTCATAAGCTGCCCCACTACTTTTCCTTCATTTGCCAAAGGCTTCTCGAGAACTTTAAATATTCCACTCTCCTCTGGATTAAAGTAAAGAAATACGTAACTTTAAATATTTCCTCGCCTTGACCCACACGTAATAAATTTTCGGTCTTCCTTGTCTTTGCCGTAACCAACGTGGTTATTTTTCGTTTTCTTTAGATCCCTGTAGTTGCGCCAGGTTTCACGCATTATTTTCCACTCTCAGTGACCGCCGACCCACATGTATTTTGTTTATTTCTTTGAATCCTTTTTTTCCGCCGAACCGAAGAATTTTTTATTTTTCTTCTCCATTTCCCTCCCAATAGCATATAATTTGTCCGCACCAAATCTCTCACCTACCCTCAACGAATCTCTCCACAACTCTGTCATTCTTGACCTTTTTGATTCTCTTTATTTTTTTTATTTCTCGGACCAGCAACTCACCCAGCACCATCGAGCTGCACCCGAGTCGAAAGCCTTTGTTCTACGCTACACAAAGCAGAGCACACACGAACCACCACCTTAAGCACATCCGACGGCAATATTCATGCACCCTCCAAGCACCACCATGAGATCCAGCCGAATCAACCAGCTTTCTGTTTTCTTTCTAGGCCTGCCAACCAAAGCCCACCGTCCAATCATGCTCGGCAGCTTGCAAATAACATCAAACCTCTGTTTTCGCCGATTAAAACAGAGCAAAGAGCATTGGCATTGGCTTGATCAAAAACCTAATCAAATGCAAAATATGACTTATTTCATCAAAACACAGCTGCATTGGGTTAGCCAAGGGAATAAGTGAGAAACTTTGAGCTACAGTAAAACTATGAGTTCCTTCATTATTATCCGTGAATTTGCTGATCTATCTTTTTAACTTAGCTAGAGACGGGCAACTTTTCTATCTTTTTTCTTTTTCGTTTTCATTATTATTCTTCATTTGCTGATCTGAAAATTATTTGTGCATTTTACGACTAAGGATAAAACCAAGATAAAAAATAATGCATTAAAACATTAACATCACGACTTCTATGCAAAAAGTAGGAGAAAGCTAATTAATTACCTACAAAAATATTTCTTATCCGAAGACTAGTCCACGATCGAGCAATAATGGAAGCATTCTGTTTTCTTTCCATTTCAGCCATAAATAATAAATTAATTATTAAATTAGCAAGGGAAGGACTATACAAATGAAGTCTTTGGCGAGCAACGATGCTTTTCTCATGATGGGCTACAAGGAAAAGTTATCATGAACACATACACGTACTAGTACTCTTAGATCAAGGTATTCCAATTAATATAATGTATTTAATTTGTGTATGGTATTGATGATGAATATTGTCAGAAAGTGTCACGAGGTAATTTGTCATGTCGATTAGGACCATTCTATATAGGTTATTTCCCCCAAGAATATCATTATATTGGAGTACCAATACTGGATTTAGCTAAAAGCTTTAATTGTAAAGTGTGAAAAGGCTAATAATTCATTTCACTAAACACTCACAAAAGCTTTCATGATCAATAGTGCTGCACATCTCATATGATAGATAGAACGAGTTACATTGAAATCATTCAAAACAGAATATCAAATATGTACATATCACAGCACCAAACCACGTCGTACATGAACATGATAAAGCTATGATGATCACATTCTTTCAATCTTAAAACATGCATACAAGGAGACCAAATTTCCTTTCATTGAGCAGAAAATCCAAAAGAGGAACCTTCGGAAAGTTATTGTTCAAGATTTGGAGGTCAGAGAGACAAGAAAAGATGGTGAAGCTAGAAAGCATGTGAAGAATCTATGGAGAGAGAGAGAGACCTAGGGGGTGGGAAGAGATCAGATTGGAGGAAAGAAGGGGGTTGAGAGCCAAAGCCAGAAAGAGAGAGTAAGGTAACACTAGTAGGCCGTGGTGATTAGGGGCAAATAAACAACTGGAGAAAATGAGTGTGGATGGCTAGCGATGAGTGGTGATCATGATGAATGTCGACGATGAGGATGAAAAAATTATCTCACATCATTATTTGTTGGTTTCAGTAATTGATTTCTCATGTTGTCATCCCTGACAATGGTACTGATAGAAGAGCCGCCGATGTCAAAATCAATTCCCAAAAATTGTGTAGGTGCATTGGGCAAGTGCTTAGTTTGTTGTGTTAATCAACCTTTTTCAATGAGTGTTTTTCCAAAAGTCTTAATCCCTCAAGCTCCTTTGTCACTTGCTTCATTCTAGGTCTATCCTCCCCCCTTACCTTTAAACAATTTTTTGCTATATTAGCAACTTCCATTATTTCATCAATGTTACCTTCTTTGAGAATGCAATCATCAATAATTTGAAGTAGGCGATTCTCTTTCATTGCAGTTTTAAAATACATTGCTAGATTTCTTTCACTTTCAAGCCTAAACATGGAAACTGCCTTCTCACCTGTTAGTAGTTCTGCAACGACAACACCAAAGCTATAGACATCACTTTTTTTCAGTTAATTGGCAAGAATGGAAGTATTCTGGGTCCAGGTACCCCAAAGTTCCCAACACCATGGTCGTTAATTGTGTGTGGTCAAGAGGAACCAGTCTTGAAGCTCTAAAGTCAAACACTTTTGATGTGTATTTATCATCCAGAAGTATATTTGTAGTTTTCACATCTCTATATATAATTGACATAGAAGTCTCAAAATGTATGTATGCTAGGGCTCCTACAGTTTCTGCTGCTATCTTCAGATGCTTTTCCCATGAGAGCAAGGATGATAGGCTTTTATCATGAATATGGTCAAAAAATGTCCCGTTTGTGATGAACTCATATACTAGTAAGGGTACCATGGTCTAAAGGCAACAACCTATTAACTTAACCACATTCTTATGGTTCGTTGTAGTCAGCACAAGCACTTCATTTATAAATTGCTCGATTTGACTTTGATCAACAACATTGGACTTCTTAATAGCAACCACTTTGTTATCTGATAAAACTCCTTTATAAATAGTTCCAAAGCCTTCATGACCAAGGACTCTACTTTTATCATAGTTGTTAGTGGCCTTTTCAAGCTCTTCTGCACTAAAGATTTTGGCTGACTCAACAGATTCTTTGTGACTCAGGAGTTGTTGTCATAAAATTAGGCCACCATTTTGTTGGAAGAACTTCTGTTTCAATTTTAACCACATAGAATGTATCTCAATTTCTCCTTCAGTCACTAACAAAGACTTCAACAAAGTTGACATTTCAATATGTAATATATAAAAATGTCCCACAAGGAGTATAGTCGAGTTTCGAATTTTAACTTAGCCAGTGATCATGATTAAAAAGAAGAAAGATTTAAAGCCTACCTGTAGCAAGTGACTATTGGAGAAGCAAAGATCTTCCATTAGCGGATTTCAACCGCGTTTCATACTAAAGCTAAGGCTACAAATTAATGGTTATCTTAAAACATTAATTTTCTCATCTTAAAAGACTTTTGCATTAATCAAAATGGTTCATTTGAGACCAAATTAATTATTGCATGGGAAGTGAGTGAGGTAATTGGGAAACCAAATCCATCATGCACGTATATATGTAGTTAATACCATCGTTCCTATATATGTTATACATACCCAGGGCAATAATGATGATCTTGGATTGGCCTTTTTCGACTACAACCTGTTCCAGGCGGCATCATCCCATCGCCTTCATATCCATTGGGACATATACATGCGTAGCTCCCGTTAGTGTTGGTACATGTTGCAGTAGCATTGCAGGGATTCCGATCAAGATCTTTTCACTCGTCAATATCTGAAACACGTGAGTACTACAGTTAGTCCGTCATCATCGAAATACAGCCTTAATAGTTTGCTAATTTAACAAATGACCCAAGTCATATTTATAACTTTGAATAATTAATTAAGCAAAAGATTCCCCATCATAATACATGGACTATGATCTTGACTTCCCTCATAGTTTATAGGTCTATGGACTATGATCCTCACCTAATTACGCTCTTGAGCAACTTCTTGGAATATTAATTAGCCTATTCCTTCACCTCCCTCATGACTTTTTCCTGTAAGGTTTGAGAGAAAAATTTAATAATAAAAGAATTATTAGAATACTAACTTCTCATCATCATTAATCAAGTATTCGCAAGAACTGATTATTTTTTAATTGTGAACACTCACAGATTTCTACATAGATGTTTTCAACCTATCTCTTTATTTTCATTAATGTATGTGGCTAATGGTGGTCTTCCTTACTTGCGACTTTCGTAAAGCCATGCCGGGTAAGTTATTCTTTTGGTATTAATTTTTCTGAAATTCCTTTTTGCGTGTGCTTTTTCTTACAGGTATTCTTTTTTGTGTTGGGTTCCTTTCTTGTACTCTATGGCATTGTATTAGGATGTAATTTCATAATGTTTTGCTTTGTAGTTTTTTGATGCCTGGGTTTGGATTTTTTGCTCATTTGTAACCCACAGGTATCTGATTGTAACTACGGTTTTCCTCCGCCACAAGTGAAGGTAATCAATAAAATTGGGGTACCGTCTTTTTTTTTTTTTTTTTTAAATGTAGCTAATCGAGAATCACATGCTTTTAGATATAAATAGGCCAAGACCCTTATCCAAAACTTTCTAAGACCTCGTTTGGATAGTCAAATGAGATGAGATGATCTGTAAATAATAGTGAAATGGTTTGTAAATAGAAATGAAATAATTTTAGTTATGATATTTTATGAGATTTTAGAAAATGATAAGAGAGAAAATGTTGAATAAAAATATTATAAAGTTAAAATATCGTTTGAATAAAATTTTTTAATATTATTTTTGTTTTGAAATTTAAAAAAGTTAAATTATTTTTTGTGTTTCATTTGAAAGCTTAAAAAAGTTGTAATGATTCGATGAAAAAATTGAAAATTGAAAATTGAAAAGTGTTTGTATTTGTGGTGTTTAGATATTGAGATAATATGAGATGTAAAAATCTTACAATCTAAACTGGGCCTAAGTGTTGTTTAATTCATTCCATCAAGGAATATAACTTTCATTTCACAATGACCAGTTATATTTATTTTAATTATCCAGGATTTAAAACCAATAAAGAATCTTTTAAAATAAATAAATATATAATATATTTAAAAGGATGTGGGACGTACGTCTCCTTGTCCTTTCATTTCCTTCATTTGATATCTCTACCTCGACATATCAATTTGTCTCCTTTTCCCCCCCTTTAGGGTGTTACTTGATTCTTAACTGGTAGCTTCAGTTTTTCTCCGAACTATCTCCCGGGACACGATAGATGGATGTTCAAGATCAAAATGCCATTATCAATTACCAAATAGATCGAGCGTGTGTTTAAACTCGATCAAACGTGGATAGAAGATTAATGAAACTTGATGCGCGCGCTCTATATACATTCATGTTATAGTATATTTTTAATCAGGTTTTAAGAGATTTTGCTAAATTAAGAAGTTAGGATTCATGCAAGTTTGAGATATAAATGAATTGGTGAATCTTGAATCATGATCTCTGATTTATATTCTATGGAATCAGTCAATATTATGGTTTAAATTGCTTCAAATCATTATAAAAAACAACCTCAAGAATTTCGTTCATTTCCCGCCGTAGCTCCTATAATAGGCCACTGTAGCTATGCGCATGCTGCATGCAGTATCTTATTTTAAAGACTAGAAATAAATTAAATTACTAATCCATAGGGTAATATCAATTACGAAAAACAATGCTACCGGCCACTCTTGTTTATAAGATTACATTTTTGTCCTTATTTTTTTCAATCCGATGGAGACCATTAATTTCCAAGTCTTCTCCTGTTGCGAGCGTGAGATCAGGGAGAGCCGTAATGGCTCTCATTAGGGCTGTTCAACCGGGCCGGATTTTATCCGGCCCGGCCCGGAATCCGGTTATACCGGATTCCGGTTCCGGTTTTCGGCCCGGGTCAAATCCGGGCCGGCATCCGGATTCGAAAAACCGGTTTAAACCGGTCCGGGTACCGGATTTTAAATCTGGATCCGGGTTTAAAACCCGGTACCCGGTGTTATAAACTAAAGAAGCAAGCTGCAAAACCCTAGCCGCGCCCCCCCCCCATTTCAGATTTCCCCCCCTCAGTCTCTGCTCTGCGGCCTGCCATGCGACCTCCTTCGCCTCCCTCTCTCTCTCTCAGTTTCCTCTCTCTCTCTCTCTCTCTCTCTCTTCTCGCGCCAGCGCACAACGAATTTCAGGATTGGGTTTCACCAGTCGGCACTTCCTCTCTGCTTCCAGCTCTCGATCCCTTTGCTATAGTCGAGGAAACTGCCACTCAGCCACCATGGGGTGAGTATTTTACCTTCCTCTAACTATTTTCTTGCCGAAATTTCTCAACAATCTTCACTAATTTTTTTTTCTTATATTATTCCTGCATCTTTTTAGTTATGGTTCTTTATTGTTGGGTTGAAGGTACTTAGTAAATTGAAATAAAGGTACTCAATCCGGAACCCGGAATCCGGGTTTTACAAAACCCGGGTTCATCCGGGTTCCAGCCCGGATCTGACCCGGGCTAACCCGGTCCGGGTTCCGGCCCGGATTTCAAATCCGGGTTCCGGGTTGGGTATACCCGGATTTCCGGGTCGGAACTCGGATGAACAGCCCTAGCTCTCACATCAGGTCTACATTCAATGGTATTAGTCATGCCCACATCGCCCATCTTGGGGCTATTAGCTAGCAAATATGTTTTGAGAAAATTAAAAATCTTTCACCTCTAAGATGTTTTTTTTATTTACGGAAACTAATGAAAAAACGGCCCGCATGCATCATGTTTTTTTGTTTTGTGGTTAAGCATGTTTAGATAAAAAGTGATTTAATCATGTCTAGAAAGTATAAATTCTTTCACCCCCAAATACAAGTATTTAAGTAACAATTAATCTACCCATAATTCACAATTAATAAAAACTTAACACACATGATGAAACGATCGAGTACTCTCAAAGCGGACACCTACAGCATTGCAAAAGATCCTCATTGCGGCCACACATTTCTTTTGCGACGACATACATATGCTGGGGATGATTCATTCTTTTGGGGGCGGTACAGTACAGGAAATAAATTCATTTCCATAGCCAAAATTGCTGCAATTGCTCAATTCCGGCTACTAAGTAGCCGCTATTAGAGAACCAATAAAATTTTTTTCCGACAATTTTAAAAATTGGCAAAAATATCCATCATTTCCGGCAAAAATAACAGCCTCTAATTTGATAAAATTTTGTCACAAAAAATATTTGCCGAAATTTATTTTTATATTTGCGGCTATGGGTATATTCGTCTTGAATAGTCAGTTTTTCACCGCAAATACTTTTGCATTTTCCAGAATAATTTCTTGGCATTTTGGAACCGGCAAAATTTATTCTTGGTGTGTGTTTTTTTTCCTGATATATATTTCTTTTATGACAGGTAATTGCTTACTAAAAAATTAATAAATGCTAAATGTGGAGAAATTTATATTTGCTTGCCAACACCATTCAAATTACCTCAACGTACATATTTGAAATTCACCATTTTTTAATCTTAAGTTTTACACAATACCATCTAACATATCATAATGGAATGTAAATTTACATGCGAAATTCTTTCTTCATGGGTTCAACTTTGATTCCATTTCTGACAACTTCTGAAACGTTTTTGTTCCATATTTCTTGATACCTTGATTCAATCCTATGAGAAACAAGAGTACAAAATAGATCATGAGGTTTTAGATTTATATCTCTTACTAGAGAGAGCAATCAAGATGGTGAGAATTGATTAGAAGTATCAAGTCAAAATAAATACTTAAAACAAAACCACCACACATAAAATTAAATCAATACATAGTACTCACAGTTGTATTCAGTCCATCCCCAATTGCCTGTTTTACAAGATCATACACTACTAGCTTATTTGAAAGCACCAAATCTGCAATTTCAATTCCATCTATGATTTATTAAATGAGAAATCATCAATCATAAATAAATCATTATAAAATCTAGGTGCGAATGAGAGAGTATATATTAACTTTTACATGGAAATGTAATTCTATACTGCACCTCCCAAAATAGCCATTTGGCTTCCATCCTTAGACATCCCACTCTTCTGCCAACCGATACACCACACATCATTCTGCAAAATGTCATGAAAACATGATACATACCTATGTGTGTATAAATGACCAACAATTTCCAAGTGACTAGTTGGTGGCAAGAGAATCGTATATTGACAAAAGCTACAAAAAATCCTCAAAACCTAACAATACACTACCTACCCCACACAGCAATCAGATGAACAAAATCTTATCTAAGTAGGAGACATTTTGTTTTAATATATTACTTTAACCTTCATCTCCTTACCAAAATTCACAAAAAATTGTTTATCCTCCAAAATGAGTAACTAACTATGCAGGTTGCTAAGTCTCTCTATGAGACTCTCCCTGGGTCTGCCTCTCTAACTCATATCTCTCCATAAACTTGTCGTATTTGGCTTGTCTTTTCATTAGTAGCATGACATTTCCTCGTAAGTCATCATGCTGACCCTTATAATCTGAAGCAGCTTTTTCAAACCTTTCTGCATGTTCAGTTAATTCTTCTATTCGGGTATTAGCTGCTTGTCTAGATAACTCAGGAATAACCATCTCGCCGAGCCCCCTTATATACCCTGATTTGTGGCCCAAAACTTCCTTAAAGATTGTTGTTGCAGCCTCCTTAACTCCTTTAGCATATATTCTAGATCTAAATCTATCAGTGATTTGCATCCAACTCTTGTCCATCTAGAAATAAGTAGAGGTGCAAAGGTTGTTTAGTAAGGGATAAATGCAGCATAATGCTACGTAGATCAGAGGTTAAATCAGTTAGTAAGAACAATAAAAAAACAGAAACGTGAAAAGAAGAAAAAGAGGGTTGGAGAGATAGAAATGCTCCATGTTGTATGTTTGTTGAGAGTGTTACGCTTTCTCTAGCAATGATAATTAGAGGCTAATGTTTGAGAGAACGTGGAGATGGTTGTGGCGTTTTATAGGCAAGTTTTTTTTGGAGTTTGAAAGGGTAGGCAGCTTTACTCCTTTGAATTCTATGTTAAATGGTAAATTGGTCTCCACTTACTTGTTTAATTTTGGATTAAAGATGTACAACTCATTGAAGAAGTTTAGGGGTCTTTTGATAATATATATGTATATATATAGAAGCGGGGTAGGAATCTCAATCATGTATTGAGAATACATTCACTGATGATGCAAGAATAATAAAATGTTTGCAAAAAAAATCCTACATAATAGGTTCGATCTGTGGCATTTTTTTAATTCCTTATGGAGCCCATTTTCTATTGCTCAGGATTTGTTTTCCCTTTGAATAATTAGAGCTTTAATCATTTTATTCTTAATTTGGGTGAAGTGGGCGGGCTACACATATCCAAGGTTAAACCGGATACTAGTCATGTTGCATTTACATGGTTTCAGGTGTTCCTCATCATAAAAAATATAAGATAAGCCTGTGATTTTTCATGATCCTGTTGAACAGCTTTATCTTTCATTAGCGCAGAAAATCACCTCTTGCAGACAAATGATACCATTCTTTTTCTTCATCAAGCAGAAAAGAACTAGCCACAGATATTGAAGCATTGAAGAAGAAGATTGTTGGAACTGAATAAATTCATATGGTTTGGTGTTTCTTTTGGTACCACGTAATTCTTGTACAAGAGGCAATTGTATCCTGTAATGTAGAATAGGTTTTCCATCAATCGTAAATACTCTTTTGTTTTCCATGTTTTGTTCATCAAGAAAGACTTGGGCAGCTTTATGTTTGGCTCTAGATCACTTTTTTTCCTCTGTTTTTTGAGTATGGCACCCCTACCATTGCAATGGGTAATGCTTGGTTGCTTTTATTTGATATGTATAAATATGATTGAGATGTCCTCTAGTGTGACTTACAATTAATCCCCAGCTTTCTACAAATAATTAGTTTTTTTTATTAGTAAACCTTGTGATAATGGTAACATGACGTTAGATTATATTATATAAATCATTACATAAACAAAACGAAAGAAATGGACTAATCAAGATTCTATCCTATATGGCTCACAGTATATCAATAGTCATAGCTGTAGAAGGGTCATCTTATATATCTTAAAATAATGGCCTCCTGTTCAAATATTATAAGCTATATAATAATAGCATGGAAACCCAGCACCGATTAAGTATATCACACCAAGTTTACATATGAACGAATGTTAAATTGCAAAGAGACATTATTTTACAAGTAAATGAAAACATTGCAGCATTTCACAAAGAGAATTAATTCTAGCACTAAAACCAAAACCATTTTAGCTGAGTTTCAAGAAAATGACAACAAGGTCAAATATTTAAAAATCCAACTTAAAATACACACCAGCAATGCTAGCCATGCACAAAACTCTTCAACCATAGCCAATACTATTTTCCTTCAGGCAAAAGAATGAGAATTAGCCTAGCCTATTGGTATTGTCACTATCATACCATTACATTCTAACCTAATAATTGAAGTATGATGATGGGCAGTCTAGGTTTTTGATAATCACAAGTCACTTGTGAGTAAATAACTCAATTTGCTTATGTTAATACAGTTTGGGTTGAGCTGTATATGTTGAACTTTATTCACTCTATGTTGCAAAAAACTTCAGAATTTGTGGTCTCCAGCCAGTACCCAAGAGCACCACATGAGATTAAATCAAGCAACTGATCAAAATGAAGACCAAATATGCATAATTAATGTAATGTTCCATTATAACTACAAGCATATAATAGAGTGAATGACCACTTTGCACAAGAACAGTTGAAATTAAACTAAACAAAAATACCTCAAAATTATAAAACTTGAATACAACCCAATGCTGACGAGGTTGTTTTAAATCATTAGTTTCCACACATTATCCCAGTTCCACTAGTTCAAAGATAATATCCCAGTTCCTGTTAATTCATCTACCATGAGATTTGTTGTCTTTCTGCTTTACTATTTTGTTGACAATCATCGAATACTTTATTTTCAATCCAAATTTATTGGCATATAGAAAGCTGAAAAAATGGCATAGAAACATCTAACAGCAACTTATATCTTTCTTTGGGATTTGTTTGAAAACTCTCCCCTTCCGACCCAAGTTAAGACTCAAGGGTGAAGCAGTGGCAAATCATAGTGTGAGAATGATGTCTAACTTAAGCATTTAAAGGGAACTTGTACAACAAATAATTCAATGCAAAGACATCCTCAAATGATGAAGATGCTTTTTTTACTCAGACCTACAAAATTTAGATTATAAGAATTAGGATAGCCTTGGCAGTCATTTGCTCAGTCACAGCAATCTGTTTGTGCACCAATTTGAACACCATAGATGGAGGGGGAGGGAGAGTCAGAGACAGACACACACCGCATGCATGTTGGTGTGTTGTGTTTTATTTTCGTTGGGGAATTTAGTGTATGGAATAATGTAGAGGTGTCACATCATATGTTATTGATTTTTAGTATTTTAGTATATAGTATACCCATAGCTTGTGCTCATGGGTATGGTCCTATGCACATGGTAAGGAATGAAATATCTATAGGGAAGTAGAGAGAAATTACTTAAATTATAAATTTATATTTGAATTGAAATTTTCTTAAATAGATAAGATGTCCACTAAATGACTCAGTCCAATCAATTGGCTAGCTGATATTGGTTCTATAGTACAGATATCTTCATGATTTTCTTAAAAGGATGTTGAGATAGTACGGATAGTTTTAACTCTTAAGGAAGGCATTAAGGGCAACATATTTTGCCTCTAAAGTGTTTACATATAATTTTCTATTGACGATAAAGCTAATGTTGTTGAAGAGATGCTTTCAGCTTTACATTTGTAGCCTAACTCATTATTGTTACATTTGCACTCATTTACTGAGTACAAAGGCAATTACACTACCACCGATGCTGGAACAAAGTTTTTAGAAAAATACTAAATGTATTTAATAGAGCAATTGGTTTTAATATTACAAATGAGAGGTCGACAGAGCCTCGTCAATGTACACAAGCCCACAGAAATATCTAATGCAGCGCTAAAGCATCTTAAAGCTTTTGATAAATTAAAGTACCATAATGATAAAGAGAATCATCTCAACTTCATTTCTGTAATTTTCTGTAATTTGTTTCAAGGACAGAGAAAAGTGAAAGATAGAAACGAACGAGAGTTACAAAGAGAGGGAGATCGATGGAGCCTAAAAGTTTCAAAGAGAAACTCACCGGCCTTATTTGTGGCCAGAATATTTCCGGCGCCCAAAAACCCCCGAAAATATTGAGCTTTTTTGACACTTTTCCAGATTGACACAAAGATTTTCCAGAAATTAAAAAAAATAAAAATTTGCGACCATAATTATATCACCGGAAATAAAACTAGCCGTAAATTCTATTTTTTCTTGTAGTGGTAGTTTTTACGACACCATCACCTCATTGTAAATAGTTACAATGAATGCTTATTTTAATACCCCTTATTTTAGTGTATTTTTATTGAATGCTTATTTTAATTGATTTAAAATATTAATTATTTTGTTTTAAATTTATCGGATTTCTCTCTCGATTTATTTTATGATTTTTAAGTTGTGAAAATTATTTTGATGTGCTTTCTTGTTATTAATTATTGTTTTGTATTTAAATTGCTCTTTAATTTAAATTAGTTTATTATTAGATTTTATTATTTTATTATACTAAATCACTGCATTTAAATTATTTTATTTAAATTTGCAGTTTTGAAATCTTTTTCGTTGGATCTGTTTTGAGACTTAGATTGAAAAGACTGCACCATATTTCTTTCCCTTCCTTTTTTTTTTCTTTTTCCTTTTCTCTTTCTTCTTTCTTTTTCTTTTTCTCCTCCCTATTTCTCCCCCAGCCCATGCGCGACCCACCTTTCTCTTTAGTCTGTTTCCTTCTCCTCCACCTAGCCTCGTCGTGTGCAGCCGTTCGGTGACACCGCCCAGCCCACTAGCTCCCCCACACTCCGGCGACCTCCCCCACCCCAACCTCCCTTCCCCAAGCTATCGCTCTCCTCCCCGTTGGCCGTGCGAAACCCATTCGGGTTGTAGGTTGTTGCACCGCCATGCACCGCCCATTGTCGTGCGACGTTGCTCCCATTCTCTTCCCTTTCAGCCGATGACCTCACCTCTTTATTTTCATCCCCTCTCGCACTGCCAAAATCCTCCACGCACGGCTGCCAACCGCATGGATTTTGAGCTCGCGCGCCACCATCGGCCACCATCTTTTCACCACTTCATCACCACCCTCCCAGCAACCCAAACCACCCTTCTCTAGCTTTCATCCACCACCATTGAAGCCCCGAGCTCCATCTCCAATTTAAGCTTTTTGGCCTTCAACCGCCACCCACAGCCAACCACCACCACCATTAGCTTCACCAGCACCCCTAAGCCTTTCCTCAGGCATCCCTAATCTTCGTTTGTCTCTGTTCAAAAGTTGAGTTTTTGAGACCAACGGCCATAATGCATTTTGCATTGTTATGTTGCTTTGCCGCTACCTCTTGCAGCTCCATGATCCTCCGAAAAATATTTTATAGCGATTTAAGTATTTTTCCAAAGAACTTTTGAGATTTAAATATATTTTTGCACTAACTATTATTTACTCTGAATTGGTTGGTTGTGCCAGACTGAGTCTGAGGAGTAAGAGGGTCGGTTGGATTGGAGGATGGGGTTGTGTGTATGATTGGATCATGTTGGGATGTGCTGGTTGTTGAATATTTGTGTTTTATCATATACATTGCATAATTGCACGTATGTTCATATTTGTAAATGAAAATTGAGTTTTCGCATAATGGCATGCATGTTCATGTGTTTAATTGAAAACTAAATTTTTCTGTGTTAAGTATGGATTTTGAATATGTTGTTATAACTTATGGGTAAGGATTGAGAGAAGAAAAAGAGACTGTAGGGATGATGGTAAGCAGGGATGGTGATAGAGTCTTGCCTGTGATTCCCGCCTACAGTGGGAGCTGTAGGGATGGTGGTAGTCCCGCCTATGTTTCCGTCTACGATGCAAGCGGTAGGGATGATGGTAGAGTCCCGCCTGTGATTCCCACTTACAGTGCTCTAATAGATTGAAAGATAGGAAAATGAACTATAGGAATGGTGGTAAGCAGGGACGGTGGTAGAGTCCCGCCTACGGTCTGAGCTGTAGGGATTGTGGTAAGCAGGGATGGTGGTAGTCTCGAATGTGATTCCCACCTATAGTGTTAATTGGTTAATGGGCCATTTTCTGGAAAAATGGTGGGTAATTATTTTACTGGATATGTTTTTGGGCTAAATGAGATTTTTGGCGTGCGTTGGAAAATAATCCTTTTTGGGAAAAATAATGTTTGGATTTAATGCATATTGTTGGTTGCATGAATGTATTTCTAGCTCTTGGGTTGTTTGGGTTATTACTTACTGAGATTTACAATCTCATGGTATTCGAGACTCTGCGGTACCGTTTCATGGTACTGTAGATTTTGATGCAAATGATGATGAGTAGAGCCAAAGGCTTTGGCTCCGCCAGAAGAGTGATCTGCGGTCACTTTCGTGTATTGAGATTTATTTTCCTACTTGTTTAGGTATTTTGCCTTTTGTATTATATTTTTGGGATAACTGTATAATTATTTTCTGTACTACTTTTAGTTTGGTAAACTTGTATTTAAAATTCTAGTACTTAGTTGACTTATTTAATTTACCCGCTGCGATTTTTTTATACACTTTCTGTATCTACACACACTTAACACTTATCGTTGGGATGCGTTACCCATATTGTCATCATCCCAGACGCTTCGATTCCTGAGTTTCCGTATGTAGGGGTCGAGGGCGTCACAACTTTTGCTACTATATCCCACGTCATTTGCAATACTCCTATCCATTTTTTTCGGCGACCAACACTGTCGTAAATAGTCCATCTTTTGTGACAGTATTTAGCTTTAACATGAAAGTACTTTTGAGAGTGAGTAGTAGCGTCTCCCTTGCGTTGATGAGGAATGGATAGCAATAATCATTTGCGTCACTGTTTAGGCCTTTTTACGTCGATTTGAGGTGATACAAAAAGTCAAATTTCTTGTAGGGTGACCATGAGAGAAGACTTTTAATATGCAAAATATGGAGAAAACTTAACCAATGTATGCAAAGAGACCAAAATCTACCATCATCAATTGACTTGGAGGAAGATGCTGGTTGATTGAGGCTTAAGGACTAAAGGATTATCTACCATCGTCCATTGGTTTTACTGTTTAATTTCCCATGCTATCAATGGTACTTGTCGAACAATAGCGGCCAGTGCTAACATCAATAGTTAAAGATTGCACGAATGTACTAATTAAGCATATGCTCACCCTTTTCAGTGTTGTGATTAGCTTTTTTCCTTGAATGCTTTTCCTTAACTCTCAATCCATCCAATTCGATTGCCACTTCCCTCATAGTAGGCCTATCGTCTCCTTTAACACTAAGGCTTCTTTTTGCAACATTAGAACTTTTTTTAGTTCCTTGGAATTACTTCCATTGTGGATGTGATCATCAAGAATTTCCAATAGGCGATCCTCCTTTACCATGAATACAAAATACGTCGCTAAATTTCTCTCACTTTTAGACCTCATGAAGGAAATTACTTTGTTACCTATTAATAACTCTGCTAAAACATCACTAAAACTATAGACATCACCTTTTCCGTTAGATGACTAGTATGAAAGTATTTTGGATCCAAGTATCCAAATGTTCCTTGTTCCAACATAGTTAATGAAGCTCCAATTTTTGTGGTGCTCCGACATTGTACCATTGGTCCCATTTGTGTTGATCAAGCGTTGTTAGTGATGAGTGACACCATGCAATGCCCTCAAGGAAATCTATTACGAGCTCGGATTATAGGACCCATATCAAGAGCATATTTAATGATAAAAATAAATTATTAGAAGTAATCTAGGTCTTCTTCAAACATAAAAGTTCAAACATAAACTTCGCTTGCTCATACTTTATTCATGGTGGTCGAGCCACGTACTTAAATAGATTAAATACATCACTTTCTAAATCACTAGTAACATGAAATAAAAGATAAACATAACCAATGAGGCATAAAAACCCATACATGAAGATCATAAACTTAAACTAATTAGCTAGTGTGATTAAGATTCTCTTATTAATCAATTACTTACTCCCAACAGTCCAAAGACTAGGACTTGGAAAAAGCTAGCAAGCATAACAAGAAACAAGAAAGCAAATGATTCGTCAAAAGATCCCTTACCCAAAGGCAAAAGTAGGAACAACGAAAATCGTGTTTATAACTTTGAAAAAGCAAAAGATTTCCCATCACACCATGAAGATCTGTGATGATAAAAAGTAAAAAATAAAAAAAAATAAATTGCCTTAAAGTGGGATACTATTGGAAATGCTGTTAGTGATGCTGCACTTGAGGTACTCAATTCAGCAAGAGAGATTGTACATATTAATAAAACTCATATTGTGTTGATCCCTAAGGTGAAAAGTCCCAAAACAGTTTCTGATTTCAAGCCTATTTCATTATGCAATGTTCTTTATAAGCTCATATCCAAAATCTTGGCCAACAGACTAAAAAGTATCCTCCCTAATGTTATTTCCTCCACTCAAAGTACCTTTGTGCATAACACGCTTATTTTGGATAATATTATAGTTGCTTTTGAGGCCATACATTCAACGAATTCTAGATTTTTTGGTAAGGTGCGGTATATGGCTTTAAAGCTCGATATGAGGAAAGCCTACGATAGGGTGGAGTGGGATTTCTTAAGAGAGGAAATGTTGATATTGGGTTTCAATGAAAGATGGAGAATATTTAGTGATGAGATGCATCAATTCAGTTTCATACTCTATTCTCATTAATAGATCTCCTCAATGCTCCTTTAAACCCACAAGGGGAACAAGACAGGGTGAGGCACTTAAGTTCTTTTTATCCTTTGCTCTGAAGCACTTAAGTTCTTTGCTTAATCATGCTGAGGCTTCAAAATTAATCTTTAGCATTCCATTTGCAAGAGGTAAGCCATGCATTAATTATTTACTTTTTGCAGACGATAGCTTGCTATTTTGTAGAGCAAATTCACTTGAACGGGCCATACTTACTGGCATTCTAGATACTTATGAGAGGGTCTTGGGTCAAAGGCTCAATAAAAAGAAGACCTCTATTCATTTTAGTGCAAATACTAGCAGTGTTGTGAAGGAATCTATAATCAGTGCAGCAGGGGTTAGATCTTCCTCATCCTATGAAAAGTATCTTGGACTACCAGCTCTCATTGGAAGATCAAGGCACAAAACTTTTAAAAGCATTCTGGACAGAGTTAGGAGCATGATAAGCAACTGGAAGTCTAAGTTCCTCTCTTAGGCAGGAAATGAAATACTTCTCAAGGTTGTGGTTCAAGTACTACCAACTTATTGTATAGGGGTTTTCAAACTCCCTAAATCTTTGCTGAAGGAGGTTAATAAGGTGGTGCACCATTTCTAGTGGGGACAACATCAAAATGAAAGGACAGTCCAATGGGTTTCATGAGCCAAATGTGGAAGACTAAGTCTATAGGTGGATTGGGTTTCATGACTTGGAAAACTTGAACTTAGCTTTACTAGCCAAGCAAGGGTGGAGAATATTACAACAACCTGCGTCCCTTGTCACTCTTATTTTAAAATTGAAATACTTCCCTAACTCTACCTTTCTTCAAGCCAAGTTGGGATCTAGACCTTCTTTTATATAGAGGAGTATTATAGCAACAAGGAACTTAGTAATAGAAGGCTCTATGTGGAGGATTGGGAATGGTCAATGCACTAGAATTTGGAAGGATAGATGGTTGCCTCAATCCTCAACTTATTGGGTTCAAAGTGCAGTTGAGGTACTGGGTGAAGATGCTACTGAGGTATAATTGATTAACCTTGACTCTAAACAATGGAAGCTGGAAATGGTGCAAGAAATCTTCTCAAGTAGTGAAGCTGAAATCATAAAAAGGATCCCAACTGGTTTTTCCAATGCACCAGATAAGTTGATTTGGAGGTGCACTACTAATGGACAATTCTCAGTGAAGAGTGCTTATAATTTACAAAAAGAGCTCAATGATCTTCATAAGGGGCAAACTTCTAATTTTGGTTCTAGGAGAGAAGAATGGGCTTGCTGTTGGAAGCTCAAAGTGCCAAATGTTACCAAGGTTTTTGTGTGGAGAGCCTGTCTAGACTCACTACCCACGAATCTGAACTCGTCTAGGAAGCAAATTGTGGAATCTCCAATGTGTCACGTCTGTTTAAGAGAGGAAGAGTCTGTTGTTCATGCGCTTTGGAAGTGTAGCTCAACAAAGGATGTCTAAGGTCAGTGCTAAAAAATATTCAAAAAAGCACTCCTAATGCAAATAATTTTAAAGGACTCTTTGAAGGCCTTAGTGCAGTGCTGAGTATGATACTTTGAAGGAGTTTGCTGTCACAATAAGGAGAATATGATTGAGAAGAAATGAGTTTATGTTTAAAGCTCCTTTTTACATCCATTTGTGGTGGTGCAGCAATCGAAAGAGCTATTGGTGGAATTTAAAGAGATGCAGTCAAGCAATAGTCCTGTGGTTCAAGTGTCTCGTGGACAAGTATGTAGTTGGGAGCCACCTCAAGAAGGTTTCTACAAAGTGAACTGGGATTAGCTATTAATAAGGCTAGGGGCAGGATTGGATTTGGCATTATAGTGAGGGGTCATGAAGGTAATGTCATGGCTATTAAGAGGATGCAGAGAGAAGGCTTCAATGATCCACTATTCACAGAATCTTTTGGAGCTTTAATTCCAACAATTTTTACTTCTGAACTTGGTATGAGGAAGATTAGTTTGGAAGGGGATTCCCTCCATGCTGTGAAGAGTATCACTCAAAAATCTGAGTTGTGGAATAGTTCAAGGATAATTATCTTTGATGTAAAAAAACACCTCTCTTCTTTTGACAGTTGGTCTATTAAGCACATTAGTAGAAATGCTAATGGGGCTGTTCACATATTACCTAAGAACTCTTTAGAGTTAGAAGAGGATGTAGTTGATATGGAAGATTACCCTTCTTGTATTTATTCCTTCATTTCATGAAGGCTTTTCAATAAGAGATGCTATTTCCTTTCAAAAAAAAAAGAACAAGTCAATCCCGACCAATTTGTTTTTGGTTGCAAATTGTCACTTCTTGCAAAGAAGTTTTATGGTTACAAATTATGCAGTCCACTCACGTAGTTGGTTTGTGATCACTAAAGACTTTACTGCATTTCCGACTAATTAAGCTAATCATGTAGATTGATTTAGATTTGTTCTTTTACAGTGCTAAAAACTCCATATATCTCATCCGAGTACCAATAATACTGGATTTAGCTAAAAGCTTGTAATTGTAAAATGGAAAAAGGCAAATAATTATTCATTTCACTAAATACACACAAAAGCAATTTCAATAGTACTGCACATTTCACATAGAACATGTTACATTACAATCACTCAAAAGAGATCAAATATTACATATATACATGCGATAGCGCTCAATTAACCACGTACATGAACATGATATATAAAGCTATGAACACATTCTTTCAATCTTAAAACAGCATGCATACAAGGAGACCAAATTCCATTTCAAAGAGTGGAAAACCCAAAAGGTCAGGAACCTCAGGAAAGTTATTGT
The DNA here is from genome assembly GCF_018687715.1 of Carya illinoinensis. Lineage (NCBI taxonomy): Eukaryota > Viridiplantae > Streptophyta > Magnoliopsida > Fagales > Juglandaceae > Carya > Carya illinoinensis. Next base: position 3,390,868 of record NC_056766.1, read on the forward strand.
TGAAGATTAGGAGGTGAGAGAGAAAAAGAAAGATGGTGAAGCTATAAAGCATGTGAAGAATATATCTATATATATGAGAGAGAGAGAGAGAGAGAGAGAGAGAGAGAGAGAGAGAGAGAGAGAGAGAGAGAGAGAGAGAGAGAGAGAGATCTAAGGGGTGGGAAGAGATCGAATTGGAGGAAGAAGGTGGTTGAGAGGCAGAAAGAGAGAGTAAGAAAGCACTTGTAGGTGGCAAGGGGCAAGTAAACAATTGGAGAAAATGAGTGTACGTGGATGGCTAGCAATGGGTGGTGATGATGAATGTCTACGAGAGATAGGCTATGCTAGCTAGCCTTCAATGTGGATGAACAAATTATCTGGCATCATTATCTGTTGGTTTTAGTATTTGATTTTTCATGCTGTCATCTGCAACAATGGTACTCATAGAAGAGCTGCCAATGTCAACATCAGTTCCTGAAGAATGTGTAGGTGCATTGGGCAAAGGCTTAGTGATTTGTTGTGTGTTGGGATCAACCCTTTTCAACGAGTGTTTTTCTAGAAGTCTTAATCCCTCCAGCTCCTTTGTTACTTGCTGCGTGCTAGGTCTATCCTCCCCTCTTACCTTTAAGCACTTTTTGGCTATATTTGCAACTTCCTTTATTTCTTCAATATTACCTTCTGTAAGAATGCGATCATCAATAATTTGAAGTAGGCGATCCTCTTTCATTGCAATAACAAAATGCATTGCTAGATTTCTTTCAGTTTCCGGCCTATCCATGGAAAGTGCCTTTTCACCTGTTAGTAGCTCTGCAATAACAACACCAAAACTATAGACGTCACTTTTTTCAGTTAGTTGGCTAGTATGGAAGTATTCTGGGTCCAAGTATCCCAAAGTTCCCTGCACCACGGTTGTTAATCGTGTGTGGTCAAGAGGAACCAGTCTTGAAGCTCCAAAGTCAGACACTTTTGCTGTGTGGTTATCATCCAAAAGTATATTTGTAGTTTTCACATCTCTATGTATAATAGACATAGAAGTCTCGAAATGTATGTATGCTAAGGCTCCTGCGGTTTCCGATGCCACCTTCAAACGTTTTTCCCATGAGAGCGAGGATGATAGGTTTTTATCATGAATATGGTCAAAAAGTGTTCCGTTCGTGATGAACTCGTATACTAGTAAGGGTACTTCGGTCTCAAGACAACAACCTAATAACTTAACCACATTCTTATGGTTAATTTTAGTAAGCACAACTACCTCATTTATAAATTGCTCAATCTGGCTCTGATCAACAACATTGGACTTCTTAATGGCCACCACTTTGTCATCTGATAAAACTCCTTTATAAACAGTTCCGAAGCCTCCTTGACCAAGGACTCTACTTTTATCATAGTTGTTAGTGGCCTTTTCAAGGTCTTTTGCGCTAAAGATTTTGGCTGGCTCAACTGATTCTTTGTGATTCAAGAGTTGTCGTTGTAAGATTAAGCCACCATTTTGTTGGAAGAAGTTCTCTTTCAGTTTTATGAGCTTTCTTCTTTGCATTACCCAATATACCAATGAAGTTCCCACAAGCAGGATCAAGAGGCTTATGCTGATACCTGCAAAAGTTTAAGCATTCATTTTGACCACATAGAATGAATCTCAATTTCTCCTTCTGTCACTTATAACATCAAGTTTGTCGACACAATGGCTTCAACAAAATTGAGATTTCAATATGTATTTATAAAGATGACCTACAAGGAGTTGAGTTTGAGTTTTAACTTAGGTAGTGATCATTAAAAGGAAGAAAGATCGAAAGCCTAGCACGCTATATATAAGCTGTAGTGGATTTCAACTGCATTTCATACTAAAGGTAAGGTTGCAAATTATATGGAATAGAAAGAGTGAATTAACTAAGTTTTGAATTAACTTACACATCTTAAAACTTTAATATTTAACTTTAAAAGACTCTTGCATTAATCGAAATGGTTAATTTTAGACTAAATTATAATTATTGCATGGAATTAAGTGAGTGAGGTTGGGAATTAAATTACCAAATCCATCATACATGTAGTTTGTAAATTAACAAGAAAAAAGAAAATAAAAGAGAGGAGTAGTACTACTGTAATGCTAGTACCATTCTTATATATATTATGCATACCCAAGGCAATATTAATCATGATCTTGAATTGACCCGATTTTTTACTGCAACCTGTTCCAGTGATCATTAAAAATAAAGATTTAAAGCCTAGCTAGCTGTAGCTAGTGACTGTTGGAGAAGCAAAGATCTATCATAGCATATTTCAACTGCGTTTCCTTTCAAAAAAAAAAAAAAAAAAAAACTGCGTTTCATACGTACGAAAGGTAATGTTACAAATTAATTATATGAAATAGAAAGAGTGAACTAAGTTTTGAATTAAAACTTACCCATCTCAAAACTTTAATTTTCTTATCTTAAAAGACTTGTACATTAATCAAAATGGTTCATTTTAGACCAAATATTTATTACTGCATGCATGGGAAGTGAGTGAGGTAATTGCATGGGAAACCAATTCCAGCATGCATGTATATATGTAGTTAGTAAATTAACAAAAAAATAAAATAAAATAAAAGAGAGATTAGTTAAAACCACCATTCCCATATATGTATACATACCCAGGGCAATAATGATGATCTTTGATTGGTCTTTTCGACTACAACCTGTCGTTCCATGCGGATTCCTCCCATCGCCGACATATCCATTGGGACATGTACATGTGTAGCTCCCTTTAGTGTTGGTACATATTGCAGTAGCATTGCAGGGATACGGACTATGTTTGCACTCATCAATATCTGAAAAACGTGAGCACTACAGCTAGAGCGTCATCATCGAAATACAGCCATAACAGTTCGCTCATTTAACAAGTACAACATGAACTGATTAATTTGCTAATCCAAAATTAGCTGAAATTAAGAAAAAGAAAAGGCTTATAATAAAGTAAAAGGAATGAACACCATTAATAATTAATTACCTTTGCAACTATCCTTGTCTTCATCAGGAAGGTATGGGTTCCCTTCATAACCGTCGGGGCACTTGCAAATATACCCAAGACCTTTGGCTTCCAAACAACTATTGGCTGCTTTGCATAAATAGCTTGTCATATTTTTCTCAGCATCTTTGCATTTCTTATTTTCAATTGCCCAATCAAGCACCAGGGGTACAGTCTCCCTGTTCGTTAAATTTGTAAAATCTAAGGTGGAAAAGTTGTATGCCTGTGTTTCCCCAATAAAACCTAAACCACATGATTGCCCCGAGGTTCTGCTGGATCCATTAGTGTAAATACTCTGAACGGCCAAATTATAATTCGTTGTGTTTTCTGGGATAGCAGAATGGCAACAGCCAAGGCCAGAGCAAGAGCCGTTAACCAAACCGGAACTGTTGCCACAGAATGATATGCAACCAGACATGAACGTATAATCTTGTTCATGCGAAACACTAATGTAGGCGAAAAAATTACAACCGACAGCAAAGATACTGTTCTTCTTAAGTGAGATGCGAAATTTCGACAAGCTGAGCAAGGCAGACATGCGGCGGAGACTCTTCTGATTATCATACTCTGGCCACCATTGGCAACGACGGAATACCAAGTTTGAGACTCGAAGTTCACCATCATCAAGAGAGATGTTGAGGACTTCTATATTATCAACGCCCAGAAATGGTTTTGGGGGCTGGAAAGAGTAGTTACATATGATGAGAAAAGATGGATCAGAGTAGCAGTCCTTGCCTATGCCAAATGGGTAGGGGATATTAACAGATCCGCATGTGCGGTTGCAGCTCGGATTGTTGGGTTTAGGTGCTGATAAAACTAGCTGGACCCCAATAATTAGCAGTAGCAGCACTACTAGATGTTGCAAAAGCTTTCCATGCAAAGCCATGGCTGACCTTTTTTTCTGATCTGTGCTTCGGAAATAACTTATCTTTCTTTGCGGTTGCCTTTGCTCTGTGCTTCAGAAGTAACTCCCCTTCAGAAATAACTTAATTTATAAGTCTGGCCTTATGAACAGTTGAAAAGGACATAAGATACATAATAAGAACACTCACAATGGATTTTTGTTACGTAAAATTTAAAGAAAAGTTGTCTAAAACTAGAATCCAACGGATGCTCTATTTTATTTCTATTTTACATTTGTCTACAGTATTGTTCCTAGATGTAGAAGTAATTGCACAAAAATATAAATATATTTTTATTTTTTTATCTCTTCTTATACCTTTTCTCTAAAATTAATTTATCTTATTGTACTTTTTCTCTCATAAAATATTAAAAGGTATAATATTAAAATGATATGAAGAAATAATAGATAAGCTGATGGATGTATGTGTATTATAAAAGTCAGTATGTAAAATAAAAAAGATGAGATTTGATTATGTATTTTAAATGATAGAATGAAAAATCCATTAAGAGTGCTCTTAAGAAGCAATAAAAATACATAAATCAAGAAAATTATATTCAGGTAGTTAGGAGGATTTATTATTTAAAAGAAAACTTGACTTATTTCTCCAGTCAAAATGAAAGTTAAAAAACTCTAGCTTTTCTATTATTATTAGAGGCTTAATATATTAATTTCGTTATAATGCTTGTATCCTTAATAAGCGAATTACCAAACTTTCTAATTTAAAAAATACTTTCAAAAGAACTATTTTTAAACCATACTAGTAATTAGTACGTACAAGCTTCCAATAAATTATCGTCAAATTAAGCTTCAGGAACTGATCAGGATATATATATATATTTATATAGATAAAATAATTTTATTTATTATCTTTGCACACTGCACGTTACATCTATTTTAATTTTGTTTTCTTATAATAAGTATATAGTGTATGAATACTAAGTAAAACAACTCAATTAATTTAACAAAAATGAAATAAAATAATAAGTAAATAAAAAATTTTAAATACATAAAATATATAATATAAAATAATGAGTAACATTCTTTTATATGTATATATATATACACGTACTAGTAAGATGTTACGTGCCCTGAGGCACGTATGCCCAGTTGAAAGAACAGCAGCTTCCACTCTTTTCTGGGCTTGGGGTCGGTTTTCAAAAACAAAACAAAATAAAAAAGCCAAACCTTTTTCGTACACAATACGGATTACACGCACACTAGTATGGGCTTTTTTCCTTTTCTGCTGTGGCCTGTCGTATCCCAGTGGAATACATAAAAAATAAGTCGAATAAAGAGAAGAAAAATCAGTAGAAGATGTTAGTGTCTGTACGTATCCCAGTTGAATTTTTTATTTATATTTTTATCTTATTAACACCTTCTTTAATTTAAAAAATTGTCAGAAATAAATTTATTATTTTTTATTAAAATTCTTTTATCTCATTCAGCCATCCTTCTAAAAAATTAATGTCTTCAAACAGAATCTAATCTTTCCCAAAAATTAATTTATTTAAACAGAATCAATCGTTGAAGGACGATATATATAGAGTTGATTTTGCATGTTTTCTATATTTTTATCTTAATTTATTTAATACCTATCTAGGTTTGCTTTTTAAGATATAATAACCCACTCAATACATAGAGCAAAAGAGGAGGAATCCATGCCCCTTGCCTGAATATTATATCCAACATATTACCCACTTTCTAGACTAATTTTATCCCAATATTCTTTATATTTATGTTTTTATTTTATCAAAAGAAAAATATGTATTAGTAAGTGTCAGACAACCAGCTCTCTCTTATTGTCCATATTATATTCTACAAGTTTTTTTTTTTATTTTTTTAAATAATAATTAAAGTATTTTTTAATAAATAAATAATTTTTTAAAGCTGTAGATGCCCGCTAATATGTACCAATGGTCAAAAAAGTGTATTCATTCAGAAATATCAGAAAGAATGATGGAGCCCACATGCAGTCTTACACTACTATATATACCTATATATATATATATTTTAGGCAGCAGCAGCTAGCTAGCTAGCATGTTTTCAAATGGTAGGAGATATTAACGGATCCGCATGTGCGGATGCAGCTCGGATCGTCGGGTTGAGGTGCTGCTAAAACTAGCTGGACCCCAATACTTAGATGTAGCAGCACTACTAGTACTTGTTCCGAAAGCTTACCGCATGCAAAGCCATCGCTGGCCTTTTTTGGGTCTGATCTGTGCTTCAGAAATAACCAATCTTTCTTTGCGGCTGCCTCTTATAAAACAAGCTAACATAGAGAGAATTCAAGTTGGCCTGATGAACAATTAATTGGAAAGGGCCTAAGGTAGAAAATAAGGAGCATTAAAAATATAAATCAATAAAATTATTTTCAGGTAGGTAGGAGGATTTGGAAAATACTAGTACTCTTACTGAGGACGGCCGACATTTTCTATCAATTTATTATTATTTTTTATTTAATAATTGAGAAAATATTTTTTTATAAATTTTTAATTTTTAATTTTTTTTAAATTATTTAAGGGAATACTTAAAAAAATACACCCAAATTCAAAAGCGGATTTTGCACTTAAGTACTAGGCAGAATTAGTAGATAATAAATCCTCCTAAGCAATGCTAGGGCCACCGAGACCGGTCCCCACAAATTCTACCGACACGCTTTATGTATATTGCTTTTTAAATTCTAACGAGACCGGTCCCCCTCAACAAAGTCTTATATAGAAGAAAACTTTAATTTCGTGTTGGTTTTAATTGTATATATCCTTATAAATTATCAGATTAACTTCCTAATGGCTCAAAAAAAAAATTAACTTCCTAATTTTAAAATATTTTCAAAAGAAACATTTATAAACTATGTATACATTTATTCATGCACGTTCCAAAAGTATCTTCTCTGGAAGACAAAAGAAAAACTTCAAAATTAAAGCTTTATTCAAAGTTCCAAGAACTGATCAATATGTGTGTATATATATACATATATCAGGTTAGGAGTACGTTTACCTAGTTGGATTAAACAGATTTTTTACCAGGTAAACAGATTTTTTTACAAAAATATTATGGTTTTTTTGAAAAAAAAAACTTGATGAATGAATAATTTAATGCGTAGAGAGAAAAAAAATGTTTGCTAATATCTTTGAATAATGATAGGTCGGTGACTGGTGAGTATAATAATTACATATTTAGATGCATTAGAAAACAAAAAAATTAGTTTAAAATTAAAATCCAGATACATTATAATAATATAGACAAATATTATGAAAGGGAAACGCGTGAGAGGTTGAGTTTAAGAGGATTAGGTAGAGAGATAGACATCATAGAGTGGGAGAGGGGTTTGAAATGAGAGGAGAGATAGAATCGGAAATGAGAGAGAAGTAGAAAAAGACAATTGTATCTCTAAAACAAGAAATTAAAGGACTTAATTATAACACAAACAGACTTAACAGAAAACAAAAAAAGTTAACAGAAAAATATATAAAAAAAAGTTACTGTAACAGTTAAATAATAACTTATTATAATATAATAGATATATAGACACGCCCACATACATATATATATATATATATATATATATTAATAATGCTTAAATACAACTTGGAGTGTCCATCGATCCCAAAACCAGAACAGCAGCAGCATGAGTAGCAGGGAGCCATGAGTACTAGCTAGCTGTGAACATCTCTTTTGCAGCAACCACGCACCGCAAGGGAACAACCAACAACCTTGCACAACCTAAGGAGAATGCATGATACCAGCCCACACCAAATTTGACATATTTAAATTTTCTCCTAATTCGTATCATTAGTTAGGATGCCAATCTTTGGGATTGGTGAATTGCCAGAAACAAGCAGCTCAAGAGTTACCGAAGAGAAACAAAGAAAAACAAGCAGTTATAAGTTCAGATCGACTAACCACGAGGCCGGGCAGTATTCTGAATAGAGACTACAAGGTGCAGTGTACGTTGTGATCAATAGATACTTCAGGCTTTAGTAACTAAACGGATTCCTTTTCTGAGCAGTACTAAAAGGAAAAAGTCATTAATTGCATGCATGAGAACTAATAACTTTCTCCATAGCTGGTGATCTATGATCCTCACCTCTCTTTGAAATATTGCATGAAAACTCAACTCTTTGAAATATTAGCCACTTCCTTCAGCTGCCACGTACGCTTTCTCTTGATCTTCCGCTCTACGTTTATTTTCAAGAAGTTTAGTATCCTTTAAATAAGAACAAAGATACGGAACTAGCTAGCTAGATTAGGGGCCGACGATTCCGAAGCTATCATTATCATACACTTTTTTTTTTTTTTTTTTTTTTTTTTTTTAAGAAAAACACACTTTTTTTTTAACAACCTCAAAAAAAAAAAAAAAAAAAAAAAAAAAAAAAAAAAAAAAACTCAAATTTTCAAGTATTGCAAAACTTGTAAACTATCCAAATTTAGTGTTACATATTAAGGTAAGAATATAATATAAATAATTAAGGATGTGATTGGTAAATGAGATAAAATGAGAAATTCTTAAAATTTCTCACAATTTCCTTCTTAAACATTATTTAAACACAAAACATGTTTTCAATTTCAATTTTTAATTTTTTAATTTAATCATTACCCATTCATTACAACTAGTACTTTTGTAAACTTCAAAATAAAAGACAAAAGTCAATAATAATTTTTTTAAAATTCAAAACAAAAATAATATTAAAAAATGCTATTCTAAAAAATTTCTAATTTCACAATATTTTTGTTCAACTTTTTTTCTTGACTTTCTCAAAATCCAATAAAATACCTTAACTTAAGATTATTTTATTACTATTTACAAACAATCTCACTGTTATTCACATAATCCTGAGATATTGCAAGTGTCCAAACAAGTCCTAAATCTACAATTTCTCTTGCCATTAGTTTAAAATGTTAAAATAAATGATGATTTTACATTATATCAGAGCAATGATTTTGAGTATGAATTTTGAATACTCTATGCTCTATCAATTTAATTAAATATTCCACGTATTGAGCTTATTCATTAAGGGAGAGTTTTACCCACATTTAAGGATGAATGCTAAAAATATAATACAAATAATGAAATTTATATTTTTCAACCAGTTTAAACTATGGAATAAGTATTGATTTCACAATACTTTCTAATAAAAAAAACTAATAAAATTGTTGAGTGTTTTTTGTATTTGGAAATTATTCAATTTGGACGTATTGTTGAGTGTTGTTCATATTTATAAATTAATTCCACCTTTGTAATATTGTTCGTATATTAATTAATAAAAAATAGTATTTAGGGATAAGTAAGCATGAATTGGTAAAGGAAATTCTCAACTTTTAAAACAGCAAATGGGGTCCTGATGATCACAACGAAAACGCAAATTATACAAAACCAATTAATTATACAAGTAATTACTTTGATCCCCCATGCACATCATGATCGAGATCATGTCTGCATAAAGCTAGCTAGATAAACAATGAAGTACGGCAAAGCAAATTACCCAGCAAAACGTGTCTTATATATACAAAGCCAAACGTGTATTCATATAATGGACTGACATATATAGAGAAACTGCACTGAGAGGAACACGACGTGAGCTTCCATCGCAGTAGGTCAATGATCGACCTCGCATTTCGCTCTTGAACACCTCTTTAGGATATTAGTGACATTCTTTTTCCCCCCCTTTTACTGCCAATCATCAGATCAAAGTAAGTTGTGAAAGAAAATATATGTGAATTTACTATGACTTATTTTTTACTATATTTAGTTTATTATGTAAATCAATTACTATTTTTGATTTATTGTATATCTATTATATCTGATCAGGCCTCATTTACCTATAAATATGGCCTTCCATTGTACAGTTTCACATATAGAAATACAAGTTATTCTCGGTCAATTTCATTTCAACCTATTATTTATCATGACAATAGAGCACCAATTTCTTAAGTTCTCTTACAATGTTTCTTTTTCTATTTGTGATAAATCTCATATTCAATATATTATTACCCGTTCTTTTCCGTTTACCACACATGGTCGATATAGTTGCTGCTCTCCTTTTCATCATCAATCTTCTACATCGGCTAACTACTTCTATTGTAGTTTTATAAACACTAACCACTACCATATATAGCTTCATTTTTGGGGCAAAAATTATAGAATTTTGCTATGTACAAGCAAAGTCGCATACTAATCTGCGTACTAATACTGATTCCTTCATATTCAAAATTTAAATTAGCACTGTTTTAAATAAAATATATTTTTGACCAATCACATTAAATTGATGCACATATTAATGCGTAGTTATGCTTGCAACTAGATTTTTTCAAAATTATATCATTTTGACTAGATATGCACCCCACGTGCCACCTAAAATGTCTACCCACCATCCACTTGTGCCATGCGCCACACGTGCTAAAACATCTTCTGCTCAACTTCATTTCTATCTTGTTATTTATCACTCCTATAATTTACCACTAGTATAGTATAGTTACGGACATCCTATATATCTCGAAGAGTAGAGATAAATTAAATTACTGATCCATAGTGTTGTGTCTCTTTTGTCTTTTTAAATTGCAGAAAAAAGGATTGTACTGCTGTACGTGTGCATGTCCGTTGACCATACCTTTTACTTACTGAGTCTTACTAGGTACAAGCATGCAATTTGGCACACCAAATCATGTACCACGGCTTTTTTTATTGAAAAAAATAAAATTTAAGAAAAAAAATATCATCTATATCATAAAAATCATTTTCATCTTCAATTTATACCGTTTTATTAAATGGATGCCTTACATATCAGTATTGCTGGCCGATTTGGTGCGCAAACTCGCTTGTAAGAAAAATTTTCCTTACTTTTAAACATATCTTTTGAGAAAAGTGTATCTCGTCATATGGATAGAATGAAAGTACTTTTTTTCCTTTAAGTAGCTTCACGAGTAGTGCTCCAAAACTATAAACATCACTTTTCTCCGTCAATTGGCTTGCCTGCAAGCCACCAGTTATATTCATTGTCCTCCGTCCCACCATCAATCGGCCCATTTTTGTTGATCAAGCATCGAATGACGTCCCACTAGTGACATGAGTACCACGCAATGCCCTCAATGAAACCTATTCGAGGCCGGATAATCAGAAAGATAGAAAAAAGTAGAAATTTGAAGGAAACCATGCATGTGGCAAAAAAAAAAAGGCAAACGTACGCAAATGAATTACTATTAACTTTAGTCCCACAAAATATATGATCTCTTCTTCAAAAGAAAAGCAATGTTTTTAACTTTGGATAAGCAGAAGATACCCCCAATCCCATCATTGTGGGCTATAATTAAAGTACTAGGTGTCCATGCAGCGGCAAATACCAAAAAGGTGGAATTACCAATTTAAGCAATTAATTTGCACTAAATTGGGAATTAACTTAACGAGAGCATCTAGTACTCTATATGATCTCTCTCTTGAGCATCTATTTAATTAGAATATTAGCCACTTATTAGATCCTCAGCTGCCTCGAATATCGCCGGCCTTCAAATTAACAATCCGTTCTCCTTTAATTTAGAGTAAGCTGTAATAAAGTTGCCATTATTAATTAACAGACAAATTATTTCAAAGCCATTACATATTTTGGAGAAAACATATTTATAAGCCTCATTTTTTACATCAAATTATATATAGCAAAACTTTTTTTAAAGATGAAGCTAGCCGATATATTCATACTCCAATTATAGATTAATGCTTTATTCTTTATGTATCAAATTAACAAAAATAAAAACCATGTGTTTAATTATAAAAAAAGGGGCAAACAATGCTCACATCGAATTTCAATTACATGTAGCTAAGATAATTAAAACTGTGAGTTATACAATATATAGTAGTACTGGCGGTCAGATCTAAGCGAGATATTAATTTACATTATACGTTTTTCATAGTTTCAAATACATAATGTATCAGTATTCATAATTTAGAGTACAAAGTGTAAAACTTCTAGTAATATTTAAAATATACAAAAAAATAAAAATATTTCTCGTGTGGAACAAGAGAGAGAAAGATGAATGCATCATGTTTATGCAGATTGGCCGGAAAGCAAAAGATCCCCACAATAATAATTTAAGAGCTCAATCATGAAATAACTCATAAAAAAAGTCTTTCTTTTCTTTTCTTTTCTTTTCTAAGTGGGAGACTTCTATGCTTTCTAAGAAATCTTTATTTGCTATGCTTTTTAAGATTGTTGGACTAACAGTATTAAGTAAGGAATGGTGTCTATTAAAAATATATTTCATGTGTCTAAATATATATATATATATATATATATATTCAAAAGGACGTAAAAGTAAAGAGTCTTTGGATCCTTCTTGTTGGCCAAGTCGTTGTTGCAAAATCAGAACTCCATTCAATTTCGATCAACCAGAAAGATAGAGAGAAGTAGAAATTTGAAGGGAAACATATGCATGCAAGTGGAAATTAAAGGAAAAAGGAAAAAACGCAAAACGCAAATTATTTTAAGCCCATTGGTCTATAAAAGCTAATGATCCAACAAAATATGATTAAAGTAGGAAGAACGAAAGCAATGTTGTAAACTTTGGATAAGCAAAAGATTCCCCAATCCCATTATTATGAGATACTTAATTATAAAGTTATCCTTTAATATTTTTCTCTCTCTCCGTCACTGTATCGTTTCAGAGCCATTATAATATTTTTAAAAAAAATCTATTTATAATCTTTATTTTTTACACGCCCAGCTATAATAATAAATTATTGATGTTTCTTTTTTAAGTTATATATATTAATGGATCCCATTATAAATGGTCATGTGCTAACAGACCAGTTTATGTATAACAAAACTTTTTTTTTTTTTTTTTAAAGTGAGGCTAGCCGTTACATTTACAATTATGGAATGTTTTGTCCTTAATGTATCCATTAATTATCAAAACTTAAAAAATATAGCCTTTAATTATAAAAAACGGACACATAGATACTCATATAAAATTTCAGCCGTTGAGATCAATACAAAAAATGTGAGTTGTACAATATGACGTACGGTCAAATCATAGCAATTAGATATTTACATTATAAGTTTATATATATATAGTTTCAAATACAATGTATCACTATTAACAATTTAGAGTAAAATGTATAAAACTTCTAGTGGAAAAAAAAAATATTTCTGGTGTGGAAAAAAAAAATACAGGGAAAAGAAAACACAGGTGGAATAAAGCGCAAATAAGTTTGGTCGATCCCACGCACAGGTCTACCAGAGAATTCAAGCAATTGGTCAGACAAAAGATACCTTATCCAAAGATGAAAGTGGAAAATAATTAATAGCATTGTGTTTATGACCGGAAAAGCAAAAGATTCTTCCGTACAACAATAATTTAAAAACTCAATCATGGAATCAGTGGGGATCTATGTATAGCTTGAGAGGGCAATGTATCTACCCCCAAACAAACAAAAACAAAGTTTTTTAAAATTCAAAATTTCCCCTAAGTTTTATTCATAATTCCATGTATCTTTCCGCACAAAAATTTATAATTTCCTTATTTCTATATGCTTTCTAAAATTTTGTAAAATTTCAATATACATAGAAATGTCTTTATCTAATTTTTTTCTAATAATCCCTAGATTTTATATAATTTCTATATATTATCTATTTTCAAGGATGTGACCACACTAAAATTAAATTAAAACTAAGATTAGGAAAAATAATAAACTATTAATATTGATCCCGAAGTTTTTTATTATACAATTTGAAGTTTCTTAATATAGAATCTAAAGTGAAAATACCATAAAAACCATTTAAGATTAATGATTTATATGAAAAATAGTAGATATGATTTATCTTATAAGCTTCATTAAGCAATGAAAGTTTATTTATGGTCTCAATTATAGTATTTTATGCTTAATGTGACACCAAAATAGATAGATTTTAAATAAAATTTGATAAACTAGCTTAAATATTAGAATGAAAGATGACATTCTGAAAGATCACTTGCTAGTTTCTACGAAGAAAAAAATTTCTATATATTTTATATTTACAAAAATAATAATGGATGAATATTATTCTATAAAATATTGTCGTAAAAAATCTGAAACATACATTAAGTTGTATTTTAAAATTTTATTTCTACATTATTTGACAAATTATCAAGATTTAATTTTATATATACTTTATGGTTTTGTAATATTTTTTCATTCTATAAAAATATTTAGTGCGATAGAAAAATTGGCCCCCTTTAAGAAAAATTGTTGCTTCCGCCATGCATGGAATGACTTGTAAAAGAATTCTTTCTTTTCTTTCACGAGAAGTCTCCCACTAGCAGTACTATGGTCTTTAATATTTCCAAAACTTTTATGATTGAAATTACCAAAATACCGTTGTATAGTAATACAAACATCTATTAATTCATTCAACTAATTGGTTAGTCGATATTCATCATGTAATTATACTATAAGAGAGCATTAATATAAAATAAATCAATTGCATAATACAAAGATTGGTAACGAAAATAAATCCTATAAAGAACTCTTTAAAAGTAAAATCCTACAAAGTAGCCAAACCCAAAAAAATCAATTTTCTTATTTGAAAACCAATTACAAACAAGTTTTAATTACAAAACCTTTGCCAGTTGACACTAATCTTAATTGACCAAACAAATGACTCGTTAATTTCTACCGTAGTAGTAGTTATAACCTCTGACAATCTTCAAATATTGACTTCTCTACTAAAACTTCAGTAGCTGAACACGATAACTCTATCTCAACCTTGGATCACAATCACACCCTTTTAGAGAAACAACATGAAAAATTCTCAAGCCAATTTTCTCACAAAATAAACACTAGAAAGTACTCTAAAACATATTTAGAATTGAATCTCTGCATATCCTAATTAATAGGACAACTTAAATATTTTTTCTAGAAACAATTTCGAAGTCAGTAAAATTCTGCTAACGGATTGAGTCTATTACGATGGCTTTTGCTAACGGATTGCTCACACCTGGAACTTATTTTGCTAACATGTGTTGGTTTCAAATTCAAACTCTTCTCTAGATAAGATAAGGTCATTGAAATTCGAATTACATCTAGAACTTATCTGAATAACAGTGTTTTAACTTATCTAAACACTTAGGACTGGTTTGGATACACAAATCCAAATTATTTCATCTCATTTTATATAATCATTACAAATTTACAAATTTTCACTCAAAATATAATAAACAATTCAACTTTTTCAAATTCTAAAACAAAACTAATATTAAAAAAATATATTATAATAATATTTTATTCAACTTTTAGCAAAACATCTTATCTCATCTCATCTGAACTGTGTAACTAAACTATACCTTTTAAAGACTCCAGATAAACTCAAAGTATTTTACATTCAACAAATCACAAATTCAAACTAATGATGATATCTATCATCTTAGACACCTAATCCTAGCCAACCTATTGGAATTTGCATTTTCAATGTTCAAATATTAGAGCATATAGATGTAATCAGTGTGCCAACGATCCGAAAGTAAAAAACAATAAAATTTTTATCGATGATTAAAAATGTTGATTAGACGTAGTTGTCCTTGTTGGACTAACAATATTAATTAAGGAAGGATCGCGATTAACAAAAAATAATTATTGGAGTGAAAAATGAATGAATATCAAGGAGTGTGCATCTGGTTCCGACTCCGGACATCTAACTATACCCAGACCTGGAACCGGGTTTCAAATTTGGCCCAAGTACCCACATGAGTGATTGGTAACTGGATAAATTCAATGGCGTGTTTTTGAAACTAGAGATTATTTATCAAATAAGCTTATATTGCGAAATGAGTGATTGAAATGTTTTCTTTTGGCCATTTTCTTATCGCCCCTACCACAATACACCGAACAAAAAAACAACATAGAGAGATCGGGGAGCTGATATAATTATGATTCATGGGGACTGGGGAGAGAATGATCTGAGTGAGAGATAGAGATTGAGTTGGCACCATGAACGTACATAAGATTGGTCTACAGGCCCAATACATTTGAGCCCAGTGCACGGTCCAAGGCATACCTTCAAAAGAAAAATGCTGAATTTTATAATTTCTAATTTTTTGATTTTAATAAAGAGGGATATCGGGGTTTTGGTTTAAACTCGGAACCAGGTACTTTACCTTACCCATACCCGGGTAGAGGAATCCGGTTAACAAAGCCGGTTAGCTAGGCTTCGGGCCGAGCCAGAAAAAATCAGGCAGGCATGAACAATGTTATTCCATACTCCACCTACGTGACATTTCGTTACTTTTTCCCTATCACTAATCTATGAGATTACATTTTTCTCCTCATTTTTTTTCTTTTTTCCAAAATTTGAAAGTTTCAATCTATTTCCTTTCAATCAATACATGCCTTCAGATCCACACTTTGGCTACATTTGTCGATAGCGGATAGAGGCACGTGCTTGGTCAGATATATAGTAAAGTACCTTTTCCTATTCTTGTTTTTGGATCCCGCTCTTAACAAAGTTGATCACTTCTAAAAATATTTTATATAAATAGGCCGAAACAAGGGAAGCCGTTAGATTTATCAACCTGCATGACTTAGATTCCTTTAAGTGCTATCAAAGATCACGACTTTCGAAGTGCAGAAAAATTTGTGTAGCTGTTTTGATAGTTGTTCTTTTACCATGTGTATAGAGAAGGTAATAGTGCAGTTCATCAGCTTGCTTGTAATGTTCCTCAGTTCATTAGCTTGCTCCTAATGTTCTTTTACCACTCCAAAGCACATTTTCAATCAATTAATGAATTGTATATTTGTATTCACCGTCGAGTGGTATCCCAAAAAAATAAAAAAAACTATTGTTGCTTATTCATGCCTTATCAAAGATTCATTCTCGTTGTAAATGTTCATTTTCATCGCAAAGAACTGTTCAATCAAGCACCAAATTGGAAGTCTTTTGTATGGCAGATTCTTAATTAAGGTAATTCGTGGAGAAGTTGAACTTCCCTTATTCAACAACAAAAGCATAGGCATGTGCGTGAGTATTGGAGTACCAATATATGTGTATATATATTATATATGTGTGTGTGTGATTATCAGAGCTAAATACTTGCATATCAATATACTGCAATCCATCTGGACACTCTATTTTGCAGCACTCGACGCCGAAGCATGAGTCATTGACCACATTTCGGAGGTTGTTACACTTAGATACGCAACCAGTCTAGTACGCTTCTCCCATTTGGTACCCATCGATAATACCAATAGTGTCACAGCCAAGAATTATGAACTGATTTTTGGTTTTAGAAATGGTGAATAGGGCTGCGTCAATGTCCTTGGGATATTGAGTTGGAGAGCACCCGATTCACTGTAACAGTTTCGAGCTACAAGCTGCAGGACATGATGCATCTCATCTGCTTCAATGGATATGCTTGTAACATTGACATTATCTGTCTTTGATATTAGATCAAAGCCATCACAAGTTGTGATACCCCGTTTTTACGTGTGTTTTTATTGAAAGAGTATTTTAATTTAATTAAAATATTGGTTCATTTATTTTAAATTATTGTATTTTAATTGGATTTATTTAGTTGTGAAATTTATTTTGTAGAACTTTCTTAATATTAATTATTGTTTTGAGTTTAAATTGTTGTTTAATTTATTTTAGTTTGTTTTTAGATTTAAAATTTTATTGTTTGTTTTTATTAGTTATTTATTATATTTTAGCTAGATATTGTGTTTAAATTATTTTATTCAATTTGTAGCTTTTAAAATTGCTTTCATTGGATCAGTTTTTGGACTCCAGAGGTGAGGATTGAATCTCATTTCTTTTCATTCATTTTTTCTTTTTCCATTTCTTTTCCTCCTCTCTTTCTTTTATTTTTCTTCTTTCTTTTTCTTTTTCTTCTTCTTCCCCTGCACTCCTCTCCCCGCGTGACCAACCCTCCCTCCCCCTCCACGTCGTTTCCTTCATCAGCCTAGACCCGCCGCCAGTCACCGCCGTGTGGTGCACCACCCCCACCGTTCGACTCCCCTCCGGCCGGTGATCACTTCCCTCAATTTTCAGACCACCTAGAGCCGCTGTTACCGTCCGTGGGCTCCTCCAAGCCACATGGTTTTTCTCCCATTTTGCCGTCGTCGTTCCACCTCCGGCCACCACCTCTTCACCACTTCATCACCGACCTCTTGTTGTCCTAAACTACCCATTTCTAGCTCCGATCCGTCGCCGAAGCAGCCTAAACGACCACACTTTTCGTTTTGGGTTTTTTGGCCTTCCACTGCCGTTTTCGCCACCACCCACAGCCAACCCTCACTTCTACTAGCTTCATAAACACCTATAAACTATTCCCTATCAATCCCAAGCCTTGGATCGTCCTCATTCAAAAGTGGATATTTTACAACACACGACCACAGTGCTTTTGCACTGTTACGTTGCTTTTCTTCCGTCTTTTGCAGCTTGTTGATCCTTCAAAAATTATTATATAGCACTGTAAGTATTTTCTAAACTTCCTTTTAGATTTAAATATATTTTTGCTTTAACAATAAATTGTGATTGGTTGGTTGTCGGACTGAGTCCGATGAGTCAGGGGTCCGATGGATTTGAAGAGGGAGTTAATTATGTTTAATTGATGTTGAGATTTATTGGATATTTTGTTTATGGATGTTTGCATTGCATAGTTCATGCATGTTCATGTTTGTAAAAGGAAAACTGGATTTTCGTGTAATTGCATGCATGTACATGTGTTAGAACTTGAAAACTGGGCTTTCAAGCGAGAAATGGTTTTTGGTATATATGAATGATTGGATTGACTGGTTTGAGTCAGAGGCACGTGTAGGGATGGTGGTGAGTACGGATGGTGGTAGAGTCCCATCTGCGATTCCCGCCTACGGTGCACGCAGCGTAGGGATGGTGGTAGAGTCCCGCCTGTGATTCCTGCCTACGGTGCATGCGTAGGGATGGTGGTGAGCAGGGATGGTGGTAGAGTCCCGCCTGCGATTCCCGCCTACAGTGCTCTGATGGTTTGGTTAATGGGCCATTTTCTAGAAAAATGGTGATATTGGTTTTTGGGCCATTATCTGGGATAATGGTGAGGAAATGTTTAAAAGAAATGTTTTGGGCCAAAATGAAATTTTTGGCGTACGTGGAAAATGTGGATTTTGGGACATATGCATATGGCATCATGTTCATGCATATTATTGTGGCATGGATATATTTTTATCTTAAGGTTTGTTTGATTTATTACTTACCTGCGCCACCATTTTAGGTACTGTAGATTTTGATGCAGAGTTTGAGGAGGAGGAGGCTAAGCCCGAGGAGGCAGCTCCACCAGAGTATTGCATTGGAGTTGTTTTACGTTTGGAAATTATTCTACTTGCTTTTATGTTATATAAATTTGGATTTGAAACGATGTTAAACTTGTAATATTTTGTTACGCTTGTTTTAAGCGAGTTTTGTATTTAAACAAAATTTTGGTATTTAGTTGTAAGACTTTTATTACCGTTGCGTTAATTTTATTGTACACGTGCTGCATGTACACACACTTGACACTTGGCGATGAGATGTGTGACCTGTGTTGTCATTATCCCGACGCCTCGATTTTCACATGTCCGTACGTGGGAGTTGGGGGCATCACACAAGTGATGTTAAAGCTCTGATTGTCATCATCATTTAAGAAGTAGTCTTTACTCGACTCAACTTGTGATACCCCATATGATAAGGATAACGGTATGTGGTGTACAGTGTCCCATGTTATTTGGGAATGATAAGTTTGTGCTCTTTATAATAATCTTTCAATGGAGCTTCAATTGTATCATGTATTGACTAGTTCTTTTGGAGTATGAGCCATGTGATTTGGGTATTCTATTGAGGCGTTACAAATGGTATTAAATTATATCCCATCGAAAAATATGGGACTTGAGCTGGTCCACCTATAGTGAACTTGCCCAATGAGAACATCGGAAATTTATGGGGGGAGATTGTGATACCCTATATTATATGGTCAATAATTATAGGTGATGTATAGAATCTCACATTATTTGGAAAATAGAATTTCTACATCCCCACACTTGTCGCACGCAACCAAACATGGCTTGAGTTGCTGCATTGTGATGCCCCCAACTCCAACGTACGGACACGTAGGAATTGAGACGTCGGGATAATGACAACATGAGTCACGCATCCCATTACTAAGTGCCAAATGTGTGTACAAGCAAAAAGTGTACAACAAAAGTAATGCAACGGATAAATAAAGTCATTCAACTAAGTACTAGAATTTGTTTAAATGTAGGCATTTAAAAAAAATATTACAATTAACCAGCAATGCATAATATAAACCAAAATACATACTTTAAAAGCGGGAGCCACATTCTTAGGCCCAGCCTCATCATCTGTATCAAAATCTACGGTATCACAGAGGTAAATAATAATCCAAACAACTCACGAGATAAAATATATAGAAGCAACTAACAAACATGCATGCATATGATAAGTTATGCATGAGACCCAAAAATCATTTTCCTCGAAAATGAACATTATCCAACTGTGATAACCCGCTCATTCTTTTTTCTTTAATTACAAGTCTCGTTTTACATGTCAAGCTTCAATGGCATGTTTTAAAAGATATTAAGCGGATTTCAAAGTAAGATAAGTATTTTAAAAATATTTATATGTGATATTTCTAGTGTTATTGGATTAAACTTATTTTTAAATAACACAATTATAATATTTTTATGAGCTCTAAAAATATTATAATTGTGAAAAATTATTTAAATTAAATATTTTAATCATTTAAAAATATTATGAGATTTAACTTTACGTTGAAAACTCTAAATTAAATTAAATGGTTTTATTCTCTTCGAGTGATTAACGAGACTTCATCATTTTAATTAATGATGAAGGAATATTATTTTATAAACTTTAGTTTATAAAATAATATTCTATCTTAATTCCTCTCAGTGTTTTATTTTAAATAAAACTCTTATACATTTTCAAATCAGTATTTAAACTCACCATTAGATCATTTTGAAGATCCCAAAATGAAAAATCTGGATTAAATACCCAAGCCCATCTCTTTTTCCTCTCATTTTCCCCTTTCCTTTCTCTCTCCTCCCTCTCCCCTTGGACCCAACGTACCCAGCCCTCTCTCTCTCTCACCGTGCGGTTCATCCCTCCCAGCCGGCGCCACTGCCAACCGCCCAACTCCACCACCACCACCGGCAGCCTCCATCCCCGCCTGCAAGACTGTCCTCCCATCGGTGAACACCATGGCACTCTCTCTCTCTCCCCTCCCATGACATCTCTACCTGAAAAGGGTGAAAACCCACTCCTCTCTTCCATGCCACCGTACACGGCAGTCATGGTCTCACCGTCGGTCACCATATGCGACAGCTCAGCTTCCCCCCTTCACCGTACGCCAACACCTCACCAGTGACCTTCCCTCCTTCACCGGTGAGCAACCCCCACCAAACCCACCTCCTCTCTCCCTCCCCGTGGCACACACACACATGACCCATAAATGGGTCTTCTACACAGCTTCACCAACGCTGACAGCCTTAGTGCCGTCGTGCATGGGTTCTAGCCCCACCAACGGTCTCCCCTAACTACCATGGCTCCTCCTTGCCAACCATGTTCCCACCTCTCACATGCACTCTCACACTCTCGGATGCAATGTTCACGACGTGATGCCGTTGTGCTCTGCCACCCAGACCACCATGAGGCCACCTTGAACCTTTCCAAGACTACGCCTAGCTATTCCCAAGCTCAAACCGTCACTTAACGTGGTGGATAGCCACTGTACGTGGCTAACCGCCATGTACGACTCCTTCGATGCCTTGATTGTGACGGGCAGTGAGCGATGCACGGGTTATCCCGTCGATGGTATAACCCTCTATCTCTCGTTATTTATGATATATGTTAGTTAATAAGTTGTGGACTGTGCTGTTAGTATTGTGGAGTTCGCTGTGCAGTTGTGAAGTGAAGTGTGGCTATGTAACAAAGTGTTGGGTATAACTGTGTAGTGTTGTGGATTGTGCTGTAAGTATGGGTGTGTGGGGTACGTCGTAGTTGTGATGAGGTATGGTGTGAAGGGAGTACATGTGGAGTGTACTCCATATAATTCGGCGATACACCGTGTGGCGTGCATTGTAGTGATGTGTCGTGTAGAGTGAAGAGAGTACATGTGGCATGTGCTTTGTGTTGTGTAGCGATGCACCGTAAGGCATGTTGCGTATAAAAATAATGGTTGCATAGTTGAGGAGTGTAGAGTATATTGTGTAGCGTCGAAAACTGTGTAACAATGTTCCAAAGTAGTTGTGACGTGGCCTGTAGTCCGAGGTGATGGGTGTCACCTTATGGTTGACTTATGGCTGAGAGTATGTATGAAGTGGTAGAAAAGTATCAGAGTGATGCAGCGGAAGCATAACGGGCGTCGTGATGTGACTCAGGATTAGTCTCGAGCTACGTGACGTGACAAAAGTGCATTTGTATATGCAGTCCTTTTGTCAAGTGTCGAGATGAACTTGTAAAGGGCCAGAAAGTAGGAAGAGTCCTATTGACCGGGTCTAAGCAAGTTGGTATCGAAGTATGGAGCTTGTTTATACAAGCGGGCATTCATTGGACTATAAGTTAGTCTTAGGTGATAAAAGGGAAAAGGTACATGTGTTTCTGGCGAGACACGTATACCGAACAAGTTCACTATATATAATGGGTAATCTATCCTGAGCATGGTTACATGGTATTTTAGCCCCAGAGTTGGCTTTACGTTGTGTGGCGTGTATGGATGGGAATGAAATTGAGTATGGGCTAGGCTGCATGAAGTAGTGATGAATATGTCGTCTAAGATTGGAACACGTGACTCTGTCGGTCGAAATCATGTGTCGGAATGTGGAAATAGAATAGTAAGACAAAGGTCCTAGTGTCATAACCCTAAGGTGAATCACGGAGATTCACTTTAAGGAATAAGACTCCGAAGGTTTTAGCATAGTAAATGGCACGTAAGAGCTCAGGAATGGATGAAGAGTGTTCCAAGTGAAACATATTTCTATTTTTAGAATAGTTACTTATGCATTAGATAAAGAATGACGTAAAGTTATGTGTATGCATGTAGGTTGCCATCTAACATGCACACAAATGGATTGCAGTATGGCATGAAGTCCATGTAAGTATTGCGTTCATACTCTTCTAGAGTTTTTCTAAATAAATGAAGACAAAAATGAAATGCTTTTCGTTATGAAATGACACGAAAGACTTTTAAAAGAAAAAAAAGCTAAGCATAAGTTTTCAAGTATACGTAAGTAATGGCCCTCCTTGGCAGCCCCCTTTTCACACACCCAAAGTACGTAAGTGTATGCATGTGGATGGATGCTATACGTGGTACGTATTGTATGTATATTCACGAAAGGAAACGAACCGAAGCTTAAAAAGATGCACGAACTAATGTTTTTAAATGATGCCATGAAAGAAAACTTTTTTTTTTCTTAAAATGTCCAATGATTTCAAAATGAATTTCCACGAAAGAAAACTTTTTAATAAAATGTCAAATGCTTTTAAAATGACTTTCCACGAAAGAAAACTTTTTCTTAATAAAATGTCCAATGCTTTTAAAATGACTTTTTACAAACGAAAGAACTTAAATGAATTGCAAGAATTGAAATGGATGAAAGGACTGTAAAAGATTGAAATGGATGAAAATGAATAAATGGACTAAATGCATGCTGTATGAAAATACGTAACGGCCACATGAATGGAATGGAAAGGTACCAAAGGACTGGACTGGGCAGATTGCAATGCTGGGTAAGTAGTACTAGTAGTGCACCCAGTGCTGCACCCTGATGGAATGAATTCCCAACCTGTGGCCACGGGAGGAATCAGGTCTAAAAGACTACTAACCCTAGCATACGGGATGCAACAGTGTGCAACGGCCAATGAAAGCGATAAGAAAGAATGAATGGATGCCTGTTAAGAAAGAATGCATGAATGTATGTAAAAAAAAAATGTATGCATGAACAGACTCTTTAACAAATGAAGGTAGCGATACGTGGGGAACTGTTTTAATAAAGAAAACATTTTTAAAGAAAACTCTACCTCGCAACGTTTTAAAACAAATTGAATGTTTATGCATGCTATGTATGATATGTATAGAGTGATGAATGCATTACTGAAAACCTATGATGTTAGATTTTAACTGTATGAAATAATACTTACGAGTTATCGATTCATTTTAGTTTTAATGTGTGCCCTCCTACGGACAAGATGAGCATGACGCGTCAGGACGGGCACAACTCAAGGGGAAGAGCATGAAAGCCTAGGCAAGATATTTTATAAGAGAAAACTGCACTAAGGCTATGGGTCTCAAAATACCCACTTTTAAATGAGAACAAACTAAGACTTGGAATTCCTAGGGAATGGCTTAGAGGTGTTGGTGAAGTTAGTAGAAGTGGTGGTTGGCCGTGGGTGGCGGCACAAATGGTTGTTGAAGGCCAAAAAGCCCAAAATGGAAAGTGGGTTGGTTGAGCTTCATCGGTAACGGATTGGAGCTGGGGATGGGTAGTTTGGGATGCTAAAGGGCCGGTGAAGAAGTGGTGGCCAACAGTGGAGGCACGGCAGCGCGGGGAGCACAAAATCGTGTGGCTTGGTGGTGCTCGTGGTGGATAACGGCGGCGTTTGGAGGGTTAAAAATGGAGGGGTGAGGTCTCTGGTTGATGGGGAAGAGAATGGAAGCAACGATGACTACAATGGGCGGCGCACGGCGGTGCTGGAAGGAAAAATGGTCGCGGCTTCCAGCAGTGTGTGGCAGCTAATGTCGGCATAGTTGGGGCTGAAAACGGAGGGGGAAGGTCGCCGGCTAAAGGGGAAGAGAATGGGAGGGGTAGTGAGGCACACAGCGGTGCGTGGCGGCAATCTGGGGCAGACGAAGGAAATGGGCGTAGAGAGAGAGAGGGACGTTGTGCAGGCTGGGGGAGGCAAAGGACAAAGAAGAAAAGGAAAGAAGGAAAAAGAGAAAAAGAAAAAAGAAAAAGAGGAAAAAAATAAAAAGGGAAAAAGAAAAAGGAAGGGAAAGAAATGAGATTCAGTCCTCACAACTTTGAGTCACAAAATTGATCCTACGAAAATTATTTTCAAAATACAAGTTAAATAAAATAATTTAAACACAGTGACTTAGTAAAATAAAATAATAAAATTCAACAATAGACTAATTTAAAATAAAGAGCACAATAAAATAAATAAAAGTCAAATAAAAATACTACAATTCAATATTAATAAAATAAAATAATTAAAGCTCAACAATAAAATAATTCAAGTTAGAGAGTAATTTAAATGTAAAATAATTATTAATAACAAAAAAGTAAATTATTTAAATCTCACAACTTAAAAGTCATAAAATAAATCCAACGAAAAATAAGTTAAATTTAAAATAAGAGCACTAATAAAAATACCCGTAAATATAAGATATCACATACATGCTACCACGTACGCTGCCACCATCGCAAAGAGTATCAACATTCCAATCAATGGGACTAATTGCAAAAGCTAGGAGAATAAGCCCATGGCTAGAACCTATAGATTTTTTCAAGAAGATAATGTTCTCTTCTACTCTGTCTTCACAAGTGCTTAAAAGTGTCCTAGACAGCTCATGGACACAATTCTTTATAATTTATTTTTTAATCATATATATTTTTGGACAATAATTATATATGGCTCTCACCTGTGTACATTCAATGATATTACTCATGCATGCCCCATGCATCGCCCATCTTGGGGTTGATTGGAAATATGTTTTGAAAAATGGACAATCTTTTAGAGATGTGTTTCTTAAAATGAAGACTAATGGGAAAAGTACTTCATGTTCTGATGTTTTTGTGCTTAATCATATTTAGATAAAAAATTATTATTATTATTATTTTTTCGTATAGAAAGTATAAATTCTCTCGACACCAAACACTAATATTTAAGTTACAATTAATCTATCCATAATTCACAAATAAAAACTTAGAGCACACATGATGAAAGGACCCTCAAAGCGGACACCTAATTAATTATGCAGTATTGGACTTGCTCACTCGTACATACAAAAGCTCCCAATAATACAAAGCAAACCATGAGAGAAAACTTTTAACACACAAAAAGATCTATATGGAGAAAACTTGAACACTGCATGCAAAGAGACTGAAATCTACCATCATTCGTTGACTTGGAGGAAGATGCTGGCTGATTGTGGTTTAATCATGACTAATGGATTATCTGCCATCATCTGTTGGTGTTAGTGCTTGATTTCCCATGCTATCAATGGTACCTGTGGAAGAATAGCCAACCCCAACATCAATGCTTAAAGAGTGTGCTGATGCACTAAGCGAATACTCACTCTCTTTTTTGTTGAGATTAGCTTCCTTCCTTACTTGCTTTCCCTGAACTCTCAATCCATCAAGCTCCACCGCCACCTCCTTCATAGTAGGCCTATCATCTCCTTTAACACTTAGGCATCTTTTTGCAACATTACCATCAAGCTCCACCGCCACCTCCTTCATAGTAGGCCTATCATCTCCTTTAACACTTAGGCATCTTTTTGCAACATTAGCAACTTTTTTTAGTTCCTCAACGTTACTTCCATTGTGAATGTTGTCATCAAGAACTTCTACTAAACGATCATCTTTTACCATAGAAACAAAGTACGTTGCTAGATTTCTCTCACTCTCAAGCCTATCGAAAGAAATAACCTTTTTGCCTGTCAATAACTCTGCTAAAACAACACCAAAACTGTAGACGTCACTCTTGTCTGTCAGATGACTAGTATGGAAGTATTCTGGGTCCAAGTACCCAAACGTTCCTTGAACCAAAGTTGTTAGTTGTGTTTGATCAAGAGGAACGATTCTTGAAGCTCCAAAGTCTGATACTTTTGCTGTGTGGTTTTCATCCAAAAGTATATTTGCAGTTTTTACATCTTGGTGTATAATTGGCATCGAAGCTTCATAATGTAAGTATGCAAGGGAACCTGCAGTTTCTGTTGCTATCTTAAGACGTTTGTCCCATGAGAGTAAGGATGATCGACTTTTATCATGAAGATGATCAGAAAGCGTCCCATTTGTGATGAATTCATAGACTAGCATGGGCACTTCTGTTTCCAAACAACAACCTAATAGTTTAACAACATTTCTATGATTGATTTGAGTAAGCACAATCACCTCATTTATGAATTGCTCAATCTGGCTTTGTTCCCCAATTTTGGACTTTTTAATCGCAACCACTCTATTATCTGACAATATTCCTTTATAAACAACACCGCAGCCTCCTTGGCCAATGACTCTACTTTTGTTGTAATTGTCGGTTGGCTTTTCAAGTTCTTCAGTGCTAAAGACTTTCGTTGTCTCCATGGATCCTGTTTGATTTGGAAGTCTTTGTTGTAACATTAGGCCACCATTTTGTTGGAACCACTTTTCTTTGAGTTTAACGAGTTTTCTTTTCTGTAGTAACCAATATACCAAAGAACTTCCAACAAGGAGCACTAAGAGGCCAATGCTAATACCTGTACATATTAAAACATGCATTTTGACCGTTTCGAAAGTTTCCAATTTCTTGTTTTATCAATCCAATTGTATGTCTTATTTTTTCACTAGATAACTTTAGAAGCTTGAGAACCACATATTGAACAATATCTTAAGAGAACTCAACCAAGATTTGAATTATAGCCTAGCTTGTGGTTGGGAAACAAAAAAAGGAATAGAAATGATCAGTTAGTTGCTGTATGTTCTTCCTGTAGTGTGAGACTGATCTTGTACTCCTAGAGACTCATGGCGCGGTTCATATATTGTTAGGATGAGTACTCTAGCTAGCAATATTTGCATTAATCTTCTTTTAATTATAGTTCCTTGTTAGGAACAAACTTAAAATTTTATATAAAAGAAACTTATAAGAGAAAAATGTGTTTTCTATTAATATTCGGGTCTTGATCATTGATTTCGCTAACAGAGGGAAAAAGGACCTTGAGTACTAACATTGATTGGGCCAATAATTTTTATTTGTTTTTTTTTTTTGTTTTTTTTTTTTATAGGAAAATCAATATCAGTAATAGAGGGAAACATTACAAGTTTTTGAGGGATAGTGTCCTAATTTTATTGATTGCCTTGAGTACTTCCAATTAAGTTGCAATGAAGGAATATACTATATACAAAAGAAAAACATGGGGGTTTACCATTTACAAAAGGATTGATTTGGCCAAGGAATAATCATAAAGAGTATGGTGTTGATCCTTGCGAGGTTATATATACTATTGTACATTTGGTGTTTAGCATACTGTTTATTACAAAAAAATAAAATATCAATATATACTATTTTACCTAAGTTGATGTAGCATGAGTTTTCTACATCAACACTGTATTTTATCTGCTAAATTAGGAAGCTTATATATAAATTTAATATTCCTATATTTAAATCAGCATCCGAGAGGACAATTTACCTATACCACATTGACATTTGGGTCAAGATGAGTTATACTTTTTACTCGAAAGTGGTCTCGAATTCTGACTTTTTTCAACCAAATGATTATTGGGAAAACAAGGAGTGATGAGGTTGGATAGCTAAATCCTCAAATTTATGTAATTTGAAAATTAGAAATTAAGCAAAAACTGAACCAAAAAAGAGTTTAAAAGATTATAGTATACACTATATTATATTTAATTAATTCTAATACATACGTACCGAGTGCAATAGGAATAATTGTAGATTGGCTTTCTTTAGCTCTGCAACCTATTCCGGGTGGCACCATCCCATCTCCTTCGAACCCATGTCGACAAGTACATGTGTAATTTCCATCAGTGTTGGTGCATGTTGCATTAGAATGGCATGGTTTCCGAATGCACTCATCAATATCTGAAACACACATGGAGACAGCCGCAAGCCGTCACAAGAATTATATTATGGATGCAGCTAGCGGGCGCCCAATCTTTACAGCTGGGCGTACCGTTAGTAAAAAACATTTTTTGTGATTTTTTTTTAAATATTTTTTAATATTCTTAATCATTAAAAAAATACAAAAAAAAATATAAAATTTCATTAATAGTTACTTCCTTAATCATTAAATAAAATTTTTTTTTAAAAAATAAAATTCATGAACAGTGAAATTGAGGGGCAAACTCATTGATCCATTTAGCATTTTCCTTTTATTATATGTAGAAATAATATATATATATATATATATATGAAAGATATGATTTATGTAGTCTCGGGAATAAGGATGTGTGAGTCAATCTCGCACATTCGATCTTTATTGGCCCAATCAAAAAAGAAATAAAAACAAATAAAAACAAAAAACAATGATCTTTATGGGAATTGTAACAATAACTGTGGGGTGCCTTACACGCGTAGCTATCCTTATTTTTCTCAGCTTCTTTGCATGTCTCATTTCCAACTGCCCAATCAAGCACCAGGGGTACAGTCGGTCTGTTCTCTAAATCTTGGAAATCCGAGGATAAAAAGTTGTATGCCTTTTCTTCCACTATAAAGCCGTAAGCACATCTACCGATGCCAGTGGGTTTGGTGCTGTCGATTAAGCTCCGAACACTTAGATTAAATTCGGTCGCTCCTTTCGGGATAGAAGTCTGACAACAGCCAATACCAGAGCATGATCCATTAACCACATCGCTGGCATTGTTGTTACAGAGTGATAAGCATCCAGTAGTGAAGCCCTTCTGTTCCACAGAACCTTGAATATATGAATAAACGCCACAACCCACGGCAGTGATCTTGTTCCTCTTATCTGAGATGCGAAAATTTGACAGCTTGGACAAGGAAAATTTGCCACTGTACTCAACAGTACATACGTAAGTTATGTAAGGATCACTACTCTTTGCAATGCAACCAGGAGATTTACAAAGATTGGCTACGGGGTTTGAGACTCGCAGTTCACCATCCAGAACTGATATATCCTCAACAAACATATCAGGGCCCAGAGTTGGTTTTGGAGGTTGGGATGTATTGTTACAAGTGATAAGAAATGTTGAGTCAAGGTAACAACCCTCGCTTGTTCCAAATGGGTAGGGGATTTTAACACTTCCACATTTAGGGTCACATCCTGAATTGGGTTTAGATGCTGCTGATGCTACTAAAATTAATAGTATCAGTACCCCAAGTACTAGCAGAGGTTGCAAAAGCTTTCCATTCATGGCCATGGTTTTCCTTCAATTCCTTTATTTTATTTAAAATTAATTTTTCCTTGTGCTGCAAACAGCATCGAATAATTAGAAGGGAAAAAAAAAAATCAGGCAGCCGGTATGGAGTCAAGAAAAAAGGAAAAAAAAAGTTCGAAGTGCTTAAAAGATGGGTATAATTTGTATAATTAGTATCTTAATTGCAAGACCATGGTGATCTTGTTCCTTTCTTATTTACTTAATAGTATAATTTGTATCTAGCAAGACCATAGTGATCTTGTTCCTTTCTTATTTACTTAATAGTATAATTTGTATCTAGCAAGACCATATAGAGTAATATATCCTTTATTCGTATGCATGTGATCAAGAGACGATCATCATGACCATATATACTTCGATCATAAACTTTACATGGAGCATGACAAGAATTAATACTTTTGAGATAATAATATAAGATGTCCTCCTCATCAAAAGGATGGAGAATAGAAAACTACAAACACAATGAAAAACAAGCAGTCGTATGCCATAGGACTTATGATATATACACCCAACACAGAGAACAAGACCTGGCAAATATTACAAGGGACAGTGTTCTTAAATTGATATATTAAACTTTAGATTGTATGTCTGATCCTTAATTTTCAGGAAAGTAAAACGGATTCTTTTTCTCACGAGTCACGAGCACTAAAAGAGAATTAATTGCATAAGAAGATCATTACTCTTAATTCATATATATATAGAGAGAGAGAGCAGGTCTATGATCCTCACCTCTCTCGCGCTCTTGAGCACCTAGCTAGCCTCTTTGGAATATTATCAGCCACTTCCTTCAGCTGCCACGCTCTCTCTTCATCTTTCGCTCTACGTCCTTCAAGAACTTTAAACAACCCATTATCCATTTATAAACAAGGCAGACTAGCTTATGTCCTCCAGCCAATTTACAACTCTTTTTTTTTCCCCCTTTCCCTTTAGTGGCCGTAGGGCCCGACCACTCCAAAGCTATCAATATCATATTTTTGAGAAAAATACGTTTTTTAACAACCTCAAATTTTCAAGTCTTTCAAACTATATATTAATACAACAAAATTGACACCTTATGTATACAAGTCTCTAATAAAAAAAACTTCAAAATAGCATACTTGTTCAATTTTAGCTTTCAAGATGAATGAAAAATAAAGAATATGACACAATTCTTGACTATTGAATTTTAATAAATAGTTTATATTTTTCAAATCATTTTAAGATGCAATATTATATCGGTTTTGATAATTTATATGGGATAGGAAAAACCTTCTAGCATGCATTATATAAAAGTGTCATGTAGACGTACGTAGTACTTCGAGAGTGCAGATAATTGGTAGTTGGACGGTGTTCGACCTGTACGGAATTTAATTCCACCCTTTGTACTTTGCAGTAATATTCTTCCTTCAATAGCTATGGGTCGACCGACCTTTCCAAAGCTATAGATTTTTTATTTTTAAGGGGAAAAGCTACACAGCTTTTTGCACCTTCAATTAATTATCAAATGTTTCCCATTTTATAAGATCATTAAGTACTATATATCAAATGCTTTCCATTTTATATGATCATAAACTATCAAAATGACACTTTATATCTTCTAATTATAAAAAATAAAATAAATGACGAGACATGACATAATTTTGATGAAATTTGGAATTAGGGACTTAATTTTTTACATTTAAAATTCGAATCCATGGAAACGCAAATAACTTTGACCCCACATGTCTGCAAAAGTAGCAAAATTAAAACGACCGAGAAAGCTGATGGTCCAACAAATTAAAAGATCTCTAAATCAAAAGAAAAGTTGAAAGGTCGACTTTAAAGACATGCATGTTTATAAAGGCATCCATTAATCCCATCGTCATTGATCACTATAAAATAAGTCTGTATGCTGCAAACGCCAAATTAAAGGTGGAAGCAATTTAAACTGTGATGCCCCTAACTTCAACGTACAGATACGTAAAAATCGAGGCGTCGGGATAATAATAACACGGGTCACGCATCCCATCACTAAGTATCAAGTGTGTGGACATGCAATACGTGTACAACAAAATCAACACAATGAGTAATAAAAAGTCTTTCAACTAAGTACTAGAATTTTACTTAAATACAAACTCGCTTAAAACAAGCATTTCAAAATAATACAAGTTTTATAGCAACATCATAAAACCAAAATACATAATTTAAAGATATAAATAATTTCCAATAAGTAACCAAGAACACCCAAACAAGCCTCCGATGGAGCCGCCTCTTCAGGCTCAGCCTCCTCCTCTTCTGCATCAAAATCTACAGTACCAAAGACGGTACCGCAGGTAAGTACTAATCCAAATAAACCATAATATAAAAATACATTCAAACAATAACCAAATACATGAACATGATGCCATATGCATATGTCCCGAAACATTTCCTTTAAAACATTTCCTCGCCATTATCCCAGATAATGGCCCAAAAATCCAATCTCGCAATTTTTCCAGAAAATGTCTCATTAACCAAACCATCAAAGCACTGTAGGCAAGAATCACAAGCAGAACTCTACCACCATCCCTACGCGTGCACCGTAGGCGGGAATCACAGGCGGGACTCTACCACCGTCCCTGTTTACCACCATCCTTACAGTGACTCTCTATCAAACCGTTCAATCAGTTCATATCAAACACATTTAAAAATCCTTTCTCATATAAAAAATCCAGTTTCCAAATATGTACATGAACATGAATGCAATTCCACGAAAACCCATTTTTCAATACCCAACACATGTACATACATGCACCATGCAATGCAAATGACAAGACACAAATATCCAACATCATCCAATCATAAATAACTCCATCCTCAAATCCATCCGACCCCCAACTCCTTGGACTCAGTCCGGTACAACCAACCAAATCGTCACAAATTATTGTTAAAATAAAAATACATTTAAATCTTAAAGGAAGTTTGGAAAATACTTATAACGCTATAAAATAATTTTCGAAAGATCAACGAGCTGCAAAAGGTGGTGGAAAAGTAATGTAACAGTGCAAAATGCACTGTGGCCGTGGGTACAAAAATACCCACTTTTGAATTGGAACAAATCAAGACTTGGGATTTCGGTGGCTCGGATGGGGCTGAGATTTGGTGGGGGTGTTCACTGGCCTAAGGGGAAGAGGATGGTGGGGGTGGTGCAGTGCACGGCGGCGATCACTACAACAAAAATTGGATTTAGTGACAGATGAAACTGTCACAAGAAATGGAAAAAAGGTCACGAAATACATTAGGTGATGGTTATAAACCGTCACCACCACCGTCACGTAATGTGCGTCACAGAATACATTTGGTGATAGTTTACTGTATAAGCGTCACTAAAAATAGTTTTAGTGACGGTTGGTAATGTGCCGTTTGAAATAACGTTCGAACGTTTATTTTTCTGTGACGGTTAGAATCTGTCATAGAATCTTACGTTCGAACGTAAAATATAACGTTTGAACGTAAACTAGACAAATTGACATCTGAATGAGAGAAGGTAACATTTGTTGATTACAGTTTGAACGTATCATATTTATGTTCGAACGTTACGTTCGAATTTAGATTCCAACATAAACGAACCAATGTCCGAACGTGCGTATCATAACGTTCGAACGTTCATTCGAATATTAAGAAACTAGAGTTCGAACGCAATGAGTATGTTCGGAGGTTTGGAACTTTAAACGTTTAAGCATTTGAATGAACTGTTCATTTGACAGTTTAAACATTCGAACGTTTTGTTATAATTTTGTGTGGTTACATTTGAACGTGTGTTCGAATGTGGAATACTGTTCAAACGTATTTTATTTACATTCGAACGTACATATCAGAAATACTAAACTCATCCAATTAATAAACATACCAATTACACTAATTGTATCATATTACATAACATATTTCACAACCAACAATGTTTGCAACTGTTTTCAAATTAGATATTAAAAATTTAATACACTAATAAAATTCATTTCTTTTTCTTTCCTCGTCCACCATGATTCTGTTGCAATGACATAATACGCTCCATTTGTAGCATCATCTCCCACTGCACTTGCTCTTGAACCTCACTATGTATTTTTTCCTCCTGCTCTCTTTGTTCGTCCTGCAAACGCGTCTCTAAATGAGACTGTCGCTCTAAGAAGGACTCCAACTCTTGCTGTCTAGACCTCATATACTTATTCTCGCGTTGTGCAGTTTCTAAATCTTTGGTAAGATTATTAATTTGTGAGGTCGATGAGGTTGAGGAGGATGAACCGGAATGCTTGAAAGATCGTCTCAAACCTCTTGCCATACTAAAGTTGGGCCCGAGCACTTGTGTGAAAATGTCTATGTCACTAGGATAGGATTCCCCGGAAGCTAACTGCATCTCTATCATTTTTCCCTGCAGTTTGAAAGATCAAAACATACAATAAGTGACGTATTAAAAGAAATACAAATAAAAAAGAATTTAACCACATGTTGCATAATTCATTTAACAAAAGGAACACCGCTTACATAATTAATTGCAGGGACAGGATCCATCCACTCACTATGCTCATTAGTGTGAGCAGCAGCATAGACATGAACGAGAGAAAAGTTTTCAGGATCATCACATTTCTAATAAAACGACATTAGCAATTTTAAAAAGATAGTGTTAGTACTTATATAAAAGAATAACAGGAAAATAAATGAATTATATAGTTTATTAATTATCATTTTTTCAGCAAGACAATGGAATGATCTTTAACCAGCACGATGGTGAATAGTCAGAGCGGATCTACTATGTGCATTTGTAGAACTTAAGTGCTACAAAATTAATTAAGAATGTTAATTGTAATATATATATATATATATATACATATAATATAAACAACAAATATAAATGTAAATAATTAAAGGAAATAAATCTAGAATACCTGATATTCTAGAGATGCAAAAAGATCACAACACTTTATCTAGTCGTCTAACTTCATCTGCTAGAAAGGGGACTGTGCAGCCTCTTCAAACGTCTCAAACTTCTTGAGGGGTCGTGACATCGTCCCTTGTGACGTCGGAATAGTGTAGCCATTAACTCATTCACAGTTCTCAAATCCTTACTACGACCACAGTCGAGGTCAAATTCATCTTAATTATAAATTAATTACGTCAAGAACATGATATACTAATCTAGTTGAAAAAAATGAACTGTCAAAGTAAACTCACCAGCACACGACTCTGAATGTGTTCCTTAATCTCATTCGGCATATCTCGCCAGGGTGCGCACATAAAATCGAGCATAAGCTCGGACTACTGTGTCAATATAGGAGGAAAGCGCTGCTGCACTATCATCCACTCCTTGAGTGGAATTATCAGGAATTGTGACTTTCAGTTTGTCGTGCCTTCAGTTTTTCTCAAGTGAGATGCCGCGTGTATAGCTACGATCGCGACGAGCGGATGCATCAACTAATAGATAATAGTAAAATTTTTATAGTTATATAGTTATTGAGACAAAAGTATTAATTATATAATTAATTATCAACAACATTTCCTTAGTAGTAGGTGTCGACTGTGCATCGTTCTCTGTAGTGTTAACTTCATCTTCAGGAACGGACTCCTCAGGTAGGGAGTCTTCAATGGGTTCGAGACTTGGACTTGGTGGAGGAGGCACATTTCTTCTTTGTCTTTTTGGCGGCATACTTGAAAATGATTATATATATCAAAAAAATTTAATTAGAAGAAATTAGTTAATATTATAAAATTCTATACTCACCTATATGAATAAAGTTTTTAGTAGTTTTAGTCTTCATCTTCGGATGTATTTTCCATGCTTGTTTCAGAATCTCTCTTTATAATATCTTCGTCATCATCATCAATCTCTTCTCCATCCTCCTTATCCACTTCCCCCCCGGATTCTTCTTCGTCTTCTTCTTCTTCGTCTTCTTCTTCTTTCTCACTTTATTTGTAAATTATATTTTTAATTGTTATTTTTTATAAATAACAATATTATTAATTGTTATTATACAATTTAGATACATATTTATTGATAATTTTGTAAATTTTAATTGTTACTATATAATTATTATTATAATTGACACTTAGTATATATTATTTATTATATAAGTTATTGTATAATTTCCATATTATTATTTGTAAATAATATTATAACTTATAATAATTGTTATTATTCAAATATAATAAATATAATGCATATAGTCCTCCCATTATATAATATCTACTATGCACAACAAATAATCACACTATATATATACTAAAATATATATATATTCGTTAATCACAACATATTACACAAATAAACACATAAATTTACAAATAATATGCTTCAAAAAAATACACACTTCTAAAACATATTAATTTTAAGAATAAACATACACATAACAACAATTTTCATTTTAATTCATAGTACAACACAATCCATATCACAAATAAAATCTACAACAAAATGTAACAATAAAGTTTAGTACATATACCTTGTGCTCACAATATCCTTCTCTTGCAAATCACAAGTTTTCAACAAGCCACAACAAACAATCCTTCAAAAAATTCACAATACTAGCTAGTTAAATACATATAAAAAAACATTGACAAATATCACGTAAATTGTAAATACATTTGCATAAAAATATTTTACCTTACATTCCTTTGGGGGGAAAAAAATATACACAAAATCTCTCTCCCTAACTCAATCTAACCCTCTCTCACTCTAACTCTCTCTCACTCTAACACTCTATCTAACCCTCTCTCACTCTAACCCTCCTCTTCTTCATCTCTCTCTCTCTAAAACTTTGTCTCCCTATCTCTCTTTCACGCACGGGATGAAAGCAGAATGAATCTGTTTTCCCGTGCGTGAAAGTTTTATATTCTGCTTATAATACATTAAACGTTCGGACGTTCATTAATTTACGTTCGAACGTTTAATTCTCCTGCGAACGTAAATAATTTAACGTTTGAACGCTAAGTTATCCCACCCAAATTTTCTACAATACGTTCGAACGTATAATTATCCTGCCCATGGAGTACGTAATCACAAAACGTTCGAATGTTTTAGGATTCCAAAGATTAAGCGGGAAAAATCCCGCCACTTTTTGTAATACGTTCGAACATATAACATGTACGTTCGAACGTATTGGGGAAAAAATATATTATTTTTATATATGATATTATATAATTTCATGTAAACTCAATTTCGATATATTATATGAAAAAATAATCAATATTAATAGTATATTATATATCATGTATATATATAGTTGAAATATATATTATATATTATATACTATACTATATATATACTATATTGTATAATATATATTATATATTATAGTAGTCTAATATAATATACTACTATAGTAGTATATACACTATATATACTATAATATAGTTATTATCTATATAATATTTAATATTTAATAAATTATATATATACACACTATACTATAGTTATTATATATTAGTACTATTATATATACTATATATTAATATATACGTATTATATATAATATATATTATAGTTATTATAATCCATAATATATTATATATTATAATATATATAAGTTAATATATTATATAATTTACAAATAACGTTCGCATGTCATTTGTTTAACGTTCGGACGTTTCATTTTAACGTCCGAACGTATACAATAATATGTTCGAATGTTGACACAATGTTTGAGCGTAAGTCTGTAAACGTTTGAACATTAACTGTATATAAAGTCATGCCCGACAGCTTTCCTCCCCATTTCTCACAAGTTACACTCCGAACGTCGTTTTCTTCGCCACGCACGCCGCCGTCATACGCCATCGCAACCGTCACTAAAAGGTAATGTGCCCTCCCCGTAGAGTAGTTCTCTCCAATTTAATCTGTGGGTTTCAAAAATTTGAAACCTACCATATAGGCCGGATTTTGTTCTTGATTTTTCCGGCCTTCATTGGTTGTAAAAGGGTAAAATACCACCATAGCAACATTCCTTGTAGCCTATAGATCATTTTTATGGTTGGTTTTTGCCCCAAAACGCACGTTTCGAAGCTTTCAAAAATGGCTGAGTTGACTCAGCCACTCTTTCTTGTAACGTTTGAACGTTACAATGAAACGTCCGAACGTGTGACGTTATAAATTCTTTACGTCCGAACATTACGTTGTAACGTGTAAATGTAAATTTTAACATTCAAACATTTTTATCCAACATTTTAAGAGTAAGTTGGATAAAACGTCCGAACGTAAACCGTTTGTCTTCTTCAGTTGGAAAAAACGTCCAAACGTGTGATGTTTGAAATTCATTATTTACATTCTAATGTTTATCTAAATACGTTCAACGTATGTCTGTATAGAATTTACTTTCGAATTACATTCAGACGTAAATTCGTTATAACAGTTTAACTATCATCGTTCGAATGTTAATGGTTTACGTTCGAATTCCTTAATTTACGTTCGAACGTACAATCATTGTACATTCGGACGTAAAGTCTTTCTAATTATGTTAATTTTATCGTTCGAACGTCAATTGAGTGACGTTCAAACGTATTTCCATTAAATTTATTTTATATTATTTCGTCTTATTATTATTATTTTGGGTATTGAAAAAGTGGAATTGTTTAATATATTTACAATCGAAATTATGTAAATTTATAATGATAATATTTTAATTTTGTGTATAATCCATATATGTCGTAATATGTATATATATGTAACTCTAATGATTTTTTTAAATAGTATAACTTGTAATTTTTTTTTTTGTTTTTAGGATATGACTCACTATATGACAACTAGGAAACGAATGAGGGATGGAGGCAATCCGGACATTGCTCGACTAGGGGCACAAACTGTTATGAGTGAACGAAAAATACTTATCAATGAGTTCGATGAGCTCAGCTGGGAGCGGAAGATGCTGAGAGACGTCTTCGTCACGAGAGGCTGGGGCCCAATATGCAGATTGAGGGGAAAGATTTACCCCTCAATGGTTCAGGAGTTTTACATTGGGATGGCCACCATGCCTAACGATGCATCATCTCATACCCTCATTGTATGTGGTGTACAGTTTGAGTTCTCGGCGGATGTTATCGCCGAGTTACTCTAGATTCTGCGTATACGTACTACCTGAGGCGACAGCTGCTCAAGCTAGTGATACAGCAGTTGCATTTGCTCCGGGCACATTTGAGGCAAATCCAGCCATTTCTGCTTCATGTACGGGTCCTGTTGACACTATGCCCAGTCATGAAGAAGATCGGCCCGAGGGCGAGGATATTGCTCCTAAGGTTGGTGATGACGAACGGGATCAGGATTTCTACATCCTCAGTGGCAAAGATCGCACGAAGCTCGATAAGTCAAACTCCTTCAGCCAGAATCAGCTGCTGCCTTTCTTTCGCATGTTGCAAATTTTTGTTACAACAAATGTAGACCCTGTGGTACATAAGACCACATTCAGTCGAGCTCGCGCACAGTTCCTAATTCGCTTGGCACGTGGAGAGCCCATTGACTTGCATCTCATTATATTTGAGCGGATCCGTTATGAGACCAGCATCGTTACAACGGACAATCTCCCATACGGAGTCATCATCAGCCGCTTATTACTAGCCTGGGGAGTGCCACTCCAGGCGGAGGAGATGATGTTAAACCAGATGAGCTCCATCGACATGACCACACACCGTCAGAGCATTGGACAGGGGAGAGGCTCAGCTCGGTGTCAGTCTAATCCTATATCAGATCTTGTTCCACTGACCGAGTCTGGGGCTGGTGTTGCTCGCCCGTCTGCGAGTACTAGTCAGTAGCCGACGGTTGCATCTGTAGGGGATGTGCGACCTGCTTGGGTTGATGCAGTGATGATAGCTATGAAGGCGCATATGCACCAACAAATCGATAGACAGATTACGCATATAGATCAAACTGTCACACATCTTGCACACCATGTAGATGTGCTAAACAATAAGGTTAAGACATTGACTGAGGAGTTTCGATTTTTTGTAAACCAGCAGTTCTGAATGTCATTTGTAAAAATTAATTATTTTTTATTTTTTATTTTTGACATATGTAATGGACAATATTATTTAATGTATGTATTGTAGCTTAATTTCTACTCTCAATTTTCTTTAATATTAGCTTATGCAACCTTAATATTAAACAAATATATATTATGATTAATTTCTGCAAATTAACATATAACGCTCAAACTTTACAACTTTAACGTTCGAACTTTGGCACTAATAATTTTTACATTAGCACATAAGTAGATATAACGTTCGAACGTTGGCGCTAAAATTTTTTACGTTCGCACGTAAATAGACATAACGTTCGAACGTTAAGGTGACGTGCGAACAAAATAACTGAAACGTTCGAACGTTAAAAAATTCTTGCCCAACATTTAGTGACAATTCCCACAAACCGTCATAGAAAATGCCTTTTAGTGACGGTTTGGAGACCGTCACTATTTTCAATCCGTCACTAAAAAGCATATTTGTTGTAGTGGGTACTGGGATTGGATGAAAGAAACGGACGGGAAGAGGGGAGAGAGAGACGTTGCACGGGAGAGAAGTAGGGAAAGGAAGGAAAAAAGAAAGAAGAAAAAGAGAAAAGAAAAATAAGAGAAAAAGAAAAAGTGAAAAAGAAAAAGGGAAGCAAAAAAGTGTGATCCTATCCTCATATCTTGGGTCAAGAAACTGATCCAACGAAAACTCTTTTCAAAATAACAAGTTAAGTGAAATAATTCAAACGTAGTGATTAAATAAAATAAAATAATAAAATCTAAAACACAATAATTTTCAAGCCCAAAAATAAACTAATTTAATTTAAAAAGCAATTTAAATACAAAAATAATAATTAATATTAATAAAGCACCTCAAAATAAATTTCACAATTAAATAAATCCAACAAAAATCTGATGAATTTAAAATAAAAGAACCAATATTTTAATTAAATTAAAATACTCATTCAATAAAAATACACGTAAAAACGGAATATCACATAAACAATTAGCTAGTTAGGTTAATGAAATAAAAAATTTCTTCTGTTTTTTTTCTTTAAAAGAAAATTATGTTTACTTCTAATCTACTTATGGTGGAGGAAAACTCTATACATCTGAAGATTAATTAATTTACATGTCATTTATAAAGAAAACAAGGTAAAATTTACATCTCAAATGATTTATATTTACATATCAAAGTATAAAAACTAAAACAATTTACACTTTAATTAATGTGCTCATTCAATTTCAACCGTTAAGATTGACAATCAGATCTTCACAAAATATTTACATTGTAAGTTTTTTATAGTTTCAATACAATGTATCACTTTTAATAATTTAGAGTACAAAGTGTAAAATCACTAGAACCAGCACGCAGCTGCTAAACCATGCATGTTGGATGCGACCAATTTATAAAGTACCATAAACCCTAATTAATAACCCAATTTATAAACCCTAATTAATTTCCCAATTAACTTTTTAATTTTCTTTGGGTTTTTGAAATCCTTCTAATTCCAGAATTAAAAGCGATTAGTAGGATTACGTGATTGAGGATAATGTCTATACCTTGCAAGCGAAAAAAGTTAGAAATGTCAATGTCTTTCACAATTTCTTATGCGCACATTAGGTAGGAAAAGTTAATTAATGATCATCTTGCTTTCCAATTAACTTTTCGTGCCCACGTGATTGGCCCTACATGATTTCTGATCGTCCATGTCAGACATTAGAGTCATTCGTCATTATTATTATTTTCTGTAAGAAATTAATTAAAGGAAGAAAAATAGAGTTATGATCAGCATTATACAAAAATAATGGAACGATCGATAATTATGAATAAAAAAAAACAAAGTTTAATTTGTACGTGGCCCATTTTTTAGTGTTTTGATCAATTCATTTTAATTTTCGTCATAAATAATAAATTATATTAATTTTCATATCTAAAACAAGCATAATATAATAATTTAAAGTAACAAATCTAGATATTTTAAAGACTTTCTCCCATATATATATATATATATATATATATATGTATGTATGTATATGTATATATATTATGAATGTATGTCATGATCTCAACATCAATATAATAAGAATATATCCAAACAAATGTAAAATCACTAGAACAAAAAAGAGGTTTTCGCAATGACTATAAATAAGTCACAAGGGCAGACATTGGATTGTGTTGGGATTTATTTACCTCAGCCAGTTTTTTCACATGGTCAATTATATGTGGCTTTATCAAGGGCAAAGACATCATCTGCAATGAGGATTCTAATACGACCAATATCCACTGAACAACGTGAAAAGAACTGCACAAAAAATATTGTGTTTACAGAATTACTTACATTATCATGTTTGAATTAATGTTATACAGGTAACTAGATTTAATTGTATAGTTTCGATTTATTGTGTATTATAATATTTTTCTCTATATGTCTAATATTCAGTCATTTATTTTAGTAATTTATGAATTTAAATTAAGATCTATTATACTTATACATCTGATATTTTTGTATATGAAAAGGGAAAAAATGTGGACGGTGTATACATCAATAAAGGATATTACTCTGAAAACAAAAAAACTGGAAGATTAAGATATTGATCGTTGCGGAAAAGTCACCTAAGCGAATAAGCCAACGCACAACAGTGAAGTACCAAAATTTGATATTAATTGATACAGAGGTATGATATTTGTTAGCATATATTATGTTTCCAATTTTCAATATCCTTTGAAATTAGAGGTTCTTATATTCTATATTATTATATAAAAAATATCAATTATATTAAATTTATTTATTTATCTTTTTACGACATATTTTGTTTAAAAAAAATACATAAATTATTTCAAAATAATTAGTATAGTAAAATAATCCTCATAATTTTATATAATACACTACTAATCACAATTATTTTTATTATTGGTTCAAGGAAATCGAGTGCAGGCAACAATGTTTGGAACTGATATTGACCCCTGGGAGAACACTTTAAAAATTTTGCAGTCCTATTATATCATCGATGCATATGTCAAACCAGTAGATCCAAAGTACAAAATTGGAGAATATCAATATCAATGGATCCTGAACTCAAAAACAATAATAGAAGATGTTCCACATAATGAAGAGCAAATAGATGCACCGAAATATGAGATCGTCCCATTCAAGGACTTGGGGGCTTATAGAGGGTCGATTGGAGAAATAGATAATTTAATTTAAATTTTATTATAAATTAATTATCAATAAATTAACATTTCATATTTAAATATTTAGATATTTTAGCTGTCGCAATCAAAATTAAGCCAACTAAAGAGGTAACGACAGCATCTGGACCAACAACGATCCAAGAGATATATGTTATTGATGAAAGGTAAAAAATTCTTATAACTTCTCATTTCTTTTAAAATTGAATTCCAATATTAATTTAGGAATATTTTATTAATTCTTTTAATTATTTCAATTTTGTAGCTTGAACCCTATATGTTTGACTATGTGGGGTTGATTTGTCCAAGACGAATGTCAGAAAATATCAGATATTATTGAAGATAAGCCAATAATA
Source organism: Carya illinoinensis (assembly GCF_018687715.1). Classification (NCBI taxonomy): domain Eukaryota; kingdom Viridiplantae; phylum Streptophyta; class Magnoliopsida; order Fagales; family Juglandaceae; genus Carya; species Carya illinoinensis. The sequence goes on from NC_056766.1 coordinate 3,434,336, forward strand.
ATTGGAACAAAAATATCTGTTGGATTATATAACGGTATTTATAATAATAAAACAGCTTAGATATTTTCCCATATCGTATATACTAGCACTAATATTTATCTCAATTTCAGCAAAAGATTGTCTCTATCATCACGTCCATCAAGTACCTTTATAATCAATCCTCTTCTTCCTAAGTTAGCTGCAATGAAGCAATGGTAATTCTTGGAAATTAACAATTACATATTAATACATTTATATTAGAGTTATTTATGTGATTTATGTAATTTACATGTATATTTCATTTCCTTACTTTATTATTCTTTTCTGAATTTTAAGGGCGGAGAATAACGATTTGATAATTAAAAGTATTATTGCAAGATCCTTAACATACCCATCTGCACTACTGTCATCTGTTGGTATTCGGGAAATTGTGAAGAATTGTGATATTGCAAAGTTGATTAAGGGTTTACAACCCATGGCGGTAAATATTATTTTATTAGTAAATATTATTTTATTAGTAATAAATTAAAATATTTACACAAACATTCATTCTAAAAATTGATTATAATTTAATGTAGAAAGCAAAATTCTGGATAAAGGCGAAGATAAATGTTATTGACTTTACCCAAGTATTTTATTACATGTAATGCGTTGGCTGTAATAAAGGAACTGGATATAAATACAATGAAAGCTTCGTTTGTATGTATTGCAAAAGCCAAGGGGTCTGCAAACCACGGTATGTATCTTACAATTTTAATTTAAAATTTATGTCTTATTTAATTTATAATTTAACACCATTCAAATTGAAATAAATATATTCAACGCATTTAAAGTGCTAGGGCATATGTTGAACTGGACGATAATACTGGAAAGCTAGCTGCTACTATGTTTGGTGAAGTAGCAGAACAAGCACTTGGTTGTTTATCAATTGAATTGATGGAATATGTTGTAGAGGTATCTCTTTAATTTTTCTTCAAAAGTTGAGTTTTGTTATAATGAATTAATTACAAAAAAAATTGGGTTTTTTTTTTTATTAATTATGTAAAGCTATTTAAAATTTATTTTGTAGGAAAATCGACCGTATGTTAAATGCATTGCGGATAAATTATCAAAAACAATTTGGAAGATTCAAATCTATGCAGATCCAGAGAAACTTAAGGAGAAAAAATATAGGCAATTTAATGTCCTCTTTATTGAAGCGGTGGAAGATGAAGAAAATGCTGGATCGTCATGTTAAAATCAAAATGACCTCAAACAGCTTTCATAGAACTATGAGTGATGTTTATTTATAGGATCATGTTTCTTTATGCGAGGGATGGGAATCTCGTTCTGGCAGCTTCAAAAGAAACTGGTTCTCGGTTATGGAAGGCTATGATGCAGGATTTTCCAGAAGTTCATGATCATACTCGAGTGCGGATCAAGGAGGGGAATGTGTCGTTTTGGCATGTTAAGTGGCTGTCGAGTGGTCCCTTAAGTGTTCAAATTCAAGACATTGTTAATCCGTTGGTTAAAGTGAAGGACCTATGGATCGGTAATGAGTGGGATGAGACTGCTCTTAGAGATTTGGTTGGAGAAAACAGAGCTTTGGAAATCATGAGATCGGTAATGGCTGGAAAGACAGGGTCTGATGTATATATATGGGAACCGAATAAAAATGGCTTGTTCTCAACAGCTTCAGCTTGGAATATTATAAGAGTAAGAGGGGATGAGATGCCTTGGAAGGGGTGGTTGTGGCACGATTTGCTGCCTAGACGGGTGGTGGTCTGTGTTTGGAAGGCTTGGTTTCGAAGTTTACCGGTGGATATGCGTATAACGGACATGGGCGTTGCTCTTGCGTCCAGATGCGATTGCTGTGCGAGTGGCAGTTTGGAATCGCTTGATCATGTTTTAAGTTCAGGGGAGGTTGCCACGGCTGTCTGGGAGAAAGCAGCGGTGATGCTGGGCGTTCGGTGTATGGGCTTTAGTAGTTGGCGTGCTCGGATTTCTGCATGGTTCAGCTGTGCGAAGAGGTCTTCACAGCGTGGGATTCTGGTTGGCTTAATTCCAAGTCTGATCACTTGGCGTCTGTGGCTCCGTAGGTGCAAAGCCCGTATGGAGGCTAAGTATGAATCTCCTAAATCAGTTTGGATATCGGTAAAATACTGGCTATCTCACATCTCGGATAATATTACTAAGTGCAGCAAATTATCAGAAATGGACAAAGAGATATTAGCAGCAGTCAACGTGCTTATAAAGCAAGTGGTCATTCGAGAGACAAGGGTGGTCACATGGTTGAAACCGAAGCCGAGATGGGTTAAGCTTAATGTGGATGGGAGTTGTAGGGGTAATCCGGGGCCTTGTGGTGGAGGTGGCGTGATTAGAGATCATCAAGGAATAGTCAAAGCGGCCTTCTCGGATTTTTTTGGGTTTGGTACAAATAATGCTGCGGAAATGAGAGCTTTGTTAAGAGGTCTTACCATGTGTAAAGAGCATGGATTTTATCGGGTGGAAATTGAATGTGATTCTGCCTTGTTAGTACACTGGGTAGTTACAAAGACTTGTAATGTGTGGTACTTATGGGACTTTTGGGAGCAGTTAATGGAAGGCCTGGAAGATATGTTAGTTAGTATCTCTCATATTTTTCGGGAAGGCAATAAAGTTGCGGATTTTTTGGCAAGGGACGGAGAAGCGGGTATTATTAAAGACTATGACGTCAATGAGAGGTTGCCACGAGTTGCACAGGGAATGGCTCGTATGGATAGATATGGATTCCCTTCTTTTCGGATGTAAGTGGATGGTTGTGGTTTATGGTTTTGCTTCCTTGTTGGGTTATATGTTTTTTGGTTTTGGGTTGCTCTTTTGTTTATTTGTTCTATTAAGGTATTCATCCGCCATAAGTGAGGGTTTTCTTTAATAAAATTGGGAAGGGGTCACTATCGGACATGTGATCTCGGCTCTTTAAAAAAAAAAAAAAAAAAAAAGATTCTATTAATGCTCTTCTTTTTTAATATATCACAATGTTTCATTATTTATCAATTATATAAACATTACATCATTAGTTATTTAATTAACCAAAAATGTTATATCTTTATTAATAAAAAATGAATTCTTAACCAAAAACATTACATATAAACTAAGCAAACATGCATTGCACGTTGCTTTCACCTAGTATATATATATAGCTGTACGTCCTTCAAGTGGGACTAACAATATTTATTAAGGAATGGTGTTTATTAAAAATAACTAATTATTCACGTGAAAAACAAATAAATATGAGTATATATTCAAAAAAAATTGATTTGTACAAATCTCAAATAAACAAGCTACATACAAATCTTTGTTAAAAATTGGACCCCAACTAAAAAAAGTGTAAAAAAACATATTCTTTATTAATAAAATTCATTTTTTTTTTTTTTTTATAAAAAGTTTGTATGACTCTTGTCTATTTAAGCCTTATACCTAGTATTACTCATATTCAAAATTACATATAGAAAATGAGTTAATTATGTTATTTGGAAATGTCGTGCAACACATGTAAGTAGGTGTGTTGCACAACATGTATCCCACCTCTAGCCAAACGCAACATAGAGTCATTAAGGACTTGTTTGGAAAAAGAAGATTTCATCTCATATCAAAACTTCGCATAATTTGCATCCTAAACATCATTAAAACACAATTATTTTTCAATTTCAAGTCTTCAACTTTTTTAGTTAAAAAAATTTAACTTTTTCATATTAGTATTACAACTTTTTTAAACTTCCAAACAAAACATAAAAAACAATAGAAATTTTTCCAGTTTAAAAAAAATTATATTCTAACAATATTTGAAATTTATAATGTTTTTATTCAATTTTTTCTGTCTCATTTCCTATAAGTTAATTGAAATCATTTTGCTACTATTCACAAAATTTTCATCTCATTTCACTTGCCAAACAAGCTCTAAGTCTAATAGTAATATAGAAGCATGCAAAAATGGTAAACTCATGAGAAGAAATTATCATGACTTCCTTCCTATTATGAAATTATGAATATCTTTGTGTAACAACTTCGGGTTTGGAATAAGAAATCTCCCAAAACTCATCTTAACTAATTTCATCTAATTATTACAATTTTTATAAATTATCACACAAAATATAATAAATAATTTAACTTTTTCAAAACCCAAAAAAATAATAATATTAAAAAAATAATATTCTAACAATATTTTATTTAACTTTCAATTTTTATCTCAAGTCAACTCATCATCTCAATTCACTATCCAAGCCATTCTATGCTACATCGCCATTAATTAATTCCTTCTGCGTTTCTAAAGAATTTCAAACATATTAATCCGTTTCCATTTAAATTAGAAGAAATAAATATAGAAGTACATATGATCAATCTGTTTTTGTTTTCCTGCTAGTCACTCACTCATGCATGTATGTAAGAGACAGGTCATTTTCATCATGCCATATGCATGATTTGTTTCAGGTGAAATCTCAAATGTTTATATTTACATATAAGGTATTAAAACTAAAAAAATTTAATTACCCTTTAAATATTATAAAAACTTGACAAATAGCGCTCATTCAATTTCAACCATCAAGATTGATAACAAAAGGTGAGTCGTACAATATTGACAGTTAGATCTTAACGAAATGTTTACATTGTAAGTTTTTTATAAATTGAATACAATGCATGCATGCATCACTTTTTATAATTAATTAGAGTACAAAGTCATCATGTAAATTAACTCACTAGTATTTAAAAGATACAAAACAAAATCTTCCCTATATATTAACTACTTTGTTAATTAGTAGTTAATTAACAAAAAACTAGCTAACAAAAAACTAGTTAATTAATTAGTTTGTTAATTGAGTTCATCATGTGTACTAGCATGCAGGCCGTGTCTACCTAACTAGCTAACTATTTTGGCTAATTTTGTTTAATTGGATTAGGGGACACTTTTGCCGTCTAAAAACCTTCTAGCGTGCAATTAATATATATGATGATTTGACATTTTTTCTCCTCCAGGCATTGAACTAAGATTTCTGGCTGCCTTGCTATGATAAGTAATAAGGGTAAATAGTCATGTATGGGATCCCATTCTCTTTGTTGCCCAGATGACTAACACAAGAGGGGGGGTGAATTGAGTTGTATTAAAAAAAATAACAATTATAAATCAAATATATAATATAAAATATAAACAAAATATGAAATAACAATAAATATAAAGAGTAAGGGTAAGAGAGAAGCAAACTCAGTATGTTAACGAGGTTCAGCCCCACTGCCTACGTCCTCGCCTCAAGCTACCCCTTGAGGATTCCCAAATTCACTATTCAACCTCCTTCAGGTGGAGATAGAAACCTATTACACCTTTGAACAACACCGCTACAAAGGATCCGTGTAGAACACCCTCTACACTTGCAATCACCTTACACGTGGTGATTCAACTATTCCCCGTGTAGAATACTTTCTACACACACAAGGGTTATACACACCCTTTTTCTGATACAAAAGCTGATAGTGGGTAGGTTATCAGAAAACACTCCTCAACGAGTGAAATAAGAACAATACAGCGCAAACTATATCTCTCAAAATGAATAAGGATTAAGGCTCAATGTTTAGAGAAGAGAGAATGAAAGCTTTGAATGAATGTTGTATGCTCTTAGTGTTGTGAATGTGAAGCTCTCAAATGATCTATTTATAGGCATATGAGACTTCATATTCAAATTTAAAAAGATTCACATGTCAAAGACAACATCATTCACTTTTTCAAAAAATTCAAATAAAAGGTTCTTCTTTTTCAATTGTCAAAAACAACATCATTCACTTTTTCAAAGAATTCAAATAAAAGGTTCTTCTTTTTCAATTGTCAAAAACAACATCATTCACTTTTTCAAAGAATTCAAATAAAAGGTTCTTCTTTTTCAATTGTCAAAGACAACATCATTCACTTTTTCAAAAAAATCAAACCTAATCTTTTACTTTTGGCATATGACAAAATGAGCACACTTTCATTTTCAAAAAATTCAAACCTAATCTTTTACTTTTTGTATAAGTCTAAAAAAGCATCAATCACTTTTGAAAATATTCAAATAAAACATGCACATGTGAAAGATGACAATCAATCATCTTTAATATTTTCAAAGTTCAACCCTTTAATCAAGGCATGCACATGCAAAAGATGACAATCAATCATCTTTCAAAATTTTCAAATTTAATTTTCAAAAATATTCATGCACATGTGGAAAATGTATTTTAATGCTTTATGATAAAATATTAATTTTGAGCATTAATCCTAATTTCGAATTTTGAAGAGATTTACAACATTACTCTATAATTTTAATGTGAACTTGTTCCCTTCTTGCTCATGCTTGTTTCCTTGATGTGCTTGACTCCATTGTGTAGACAACTTGAGCTTGAGACTTCTTTATTCTTTGAATTCATTTGTTATCATCAAAATCCATGTGTAAATATATAATTACACAAAACTTGAAATCTTGGGTTCAACAATCTCCCCCTTTTTGATGATGACAAATACTTGATAGAACCTGAAACCTGTATTAATACTTAAGCTCCCCCTGAGAATGTGCGTTAGTTTTTCAAGCAAAAGTATAAATATAATTCCAAGCATATATAACAAGTTTAGCAATTTAAACAGTGTTAATGTTCTAGTCTAACACTTCTCCCTCTTTTGGCATCATTAAAAAGGATCCGCAACAAGTAAATGGACTGAAGAAAACGATGCGTTTAATAGTCACTGTAGATAGTTGAAAAATGGAGCCGTCCGTGACCCGACAAGTGCTGCAAAGCCTCGAGGCCTAACTCTATGAATTTAATACGGCTGAAGATTTAAACAATCGCCTGATGTTGTTGACAAACGGGATTGAAGGCTCCGAGTTTCTATAAAAAAATGATCATTTTCATCTATCGGATGCCAAAAAAATAATCACTTCTTGACCTGAGTTCTGTTTTTCCACAACGATAGAATGGCTGAGCAATTCTCTTCCACTAATGTTCCAGACTTGAATCAGGAACCCTTGACGCATCAATCATCAATCTTCTCTCCTGAGGCCGTCAATACCATGATAGGAGCAGTGAACCGTTTTTCTAGTAAGGCTGATTCTGAGATTATTGCAGAATCAAGAATGCTCAGTAATCAATATGCTGCCTCTGTTACGATCATGTCTCGAAGGTTAATGGCGAGGGTGAGTGAGATTGATCATCTTAACATGCAAATATCTGAGTTACGACAGAAGCTTGCTAATAAGGATAGTGAGAATAAAAGGCTAAAGCAAGAAAACCAAGAGTTGAAAAAATTTGCAGATTGGTATGCTCATGATCTGCAACCACGAATAGAGGAGCTGGAACGAGAAAGGGTTCAGATACAAGGTCAACATCGGCAGATAACAGCAGAGGTTCATCGTTTACTAGAAAAATAGGGACAATCTACTGTTAATCTCGCTGGCTTAGTAAGAAAACTTTTGACAATGTGTGTCCAGCATATCTTGTATTTCTTTTGACTAAATAAGATTTGAAGAGAAAATAGTTTGTCTTATTCTTTATGCTATCTCTATAAAATCAGTCCTGAAGTTCATCCAATCCGCATCAAGTTTTCATCTCATCTCTATAACTCATCTGCATTCCTTCAGCATTCTCGTTTTAAGCCTTCTATTCTTTTCTCAATGGCTCATTCTTCTAACATTTCTCTAGATCCATCCATGAGGCATTCTGCATCTCAACCTCCTGTTCTTTCTGCAGCTACCATTGGTGCCATGTTGCAGCAAGAAAATAATAATCTGACTAATAAGTCAGATTCTGATGCTATTTATGACTTGGTGAGTCTTGGGACTCGCTACTCTTCCTCTATTGTGGCTTTTTCTCAGCGGCTACAAGCCAAAAATCACGAAGTTGAAAAGCTCAAAGAACAAATTGTTGTACTTCAACAAATTGTTCAAGAGTCTCACACAAGGGAAGGAATCATTCGGCAGAAGAATAAACAGTTGAAATCTTTATTAGATTCTTCATTCCGCTTGCCGGTTCCCATGAATAAGAATGACATGATATTGTATGAAGAGAATGAGCGTCTCAAACATGAGGCTAAGAATCTCAAATTTATGTAAAAGTATTAAAAAAATCTATCTCTATTTTTATTGACTCTGGTCTATCTTTTAAGAGATATTCATAGCATGCATCATACCTATTTCTCTTCTGATCATACATAATCTATCTTCTGGTAAAGGTTTTGTGAAAATATCTGCTAACTGATCGTGTGTGTTTGTGAACTCTAACATTATATCACCTTTTTGCACATGATCTCGAAGAAAATGATACCTTATTTCAATATGCTTAGTTCTAGAATGTTGTATTGGGTTCTTTGAAAGATTTATAGCACTTGTATTATCACATTTGATTGGAATGTGATTGTACATGAGTTTAAAATCTTCAAGTTGTTGCTTCATGTAGAGAACTTGAGCACAACAACTACCCGCAGCAACATATTCTGCCTCAGCAGTAGATAGTGTAACAGAATTTTGTTTTTTACTAAACCAGGAAACTAATGCATGACCTAAGAAATGGCATGCTCCACTAGTGCTTTTTCGATCTATTTTACAGCCAGCATAATCTGCATCTGTGTAGCTGATTAGATCGAAAGATGTGTGCTTAGGGTACCATAACCCTAGGTTAATTGTACCACTAAGATATCTAAGAATGCGCTTAACTGCAATTAAATGTGATTCTTTTGGAGATGATTGAAAACGTGCACATAAGCACACACTAAACATAATATCTGGTCTACTGGCTGTTAAATATAATAAGCTACCAATCATACCTCGATATATCTTCGAGTCAACTGGCTTACCGGATTCATCTTTATCAAGTTTAGTTGATGGGCTCATTGGTGTTCCAATTTCCTTAGCATTTTCCATCCCAAACTTCTTCAGTAATTCCTTAATATATTTTGATTGATTGATGAATGTCCCACTTTTTGCTTGCTTAATTTGCAATCCGAGAAAGAATGTAAGTTCACCCATCATGCTCATCTCAAATTCTTCCTGCATAGTCTTAGCAAAAACTTGACACATATTTTCATTAGTAGCACCGAATATTATATCATCAACATAAATCTGAATCAAAAGAATATCATCATTTTCATATTTAATGAAAAGAGTTGTGTCGATTTTTCCTCTTGAAAAACCTTTTTCAATCAAGAAACCACTGAGTCTCTCGTACCAAGCTCTAGGAGCTTGTTTAAGTCCATATAGTGCTTTTGTGAGTTTGAAAACATGATTTGGGGAAATATGATTTTCAAAACCTGGAGGTTGCTCAACATATACCTCTTCATTTATAAAACCATTTAAGAAAGCACTTTTAACATCCATTTGAAAAAGTTTGAAATCTTTATAACAAGCATATGCAAGTAGCATTCGAATAGCTTCTAATCTTGCGACAGGTGCATATGTCTCATCATAATCGATTCCTTCTTCTTGATTAAAACCTTGGGCTACAAGTCGAGCCTTATTTCTAGTAATGACTCCAGACTCATCTTTCTTGTTTCTAAAAACCCATTTTGTTCCAATAATAGTATAATTTTTGGGTCTAGGAACAAGTGTCCAAACATCATTTCTTTCAAATTGATTCAACTCTTCTTGCATAGCTAGAATCCAAGATTCATCAAGAAGTGCGTCATCAATATTTTTGGGTTCAATTTGAGATAGAAAAGCAGTATGATTACAAATATTTCTAAGAGATGATCGAGTACTTACACCTTGTGAAGGTTCTCCCAAAATTTGTTCCACTGGATGATCTTTCACAAATTTCCACTGTTTGGTTGCATCTTGTATTAAATTTTGATGATCTTTCCTGATGGCTCCATGTTGAACTTCCTCTATTGCTTTCTCTTTGTTGAGATTGAGACTTTCTGTGTTATTTATACCTTTTGTTTCTTCATCAATAGATTTCTTGGAGAGTGGAGAATTAGATTCATCAAATACTACATGCATAGATTCTTGTACAGTCAAAGTCTTTTTGTTGAATACTCTATAAGTTTTACTATTAGTAGAATACCCGAGAAAAATACCTTCATCAGATTTTGCATCAAACTTGCCTAAATTATCTCTGTCATTCAAAATAAAACATTTGCATCCAAATACATGAAAGTAACCAATATTGGGCTTTTTCTCATTCCAAAGCTCATAGGGGGTTTTATCTAATTTAGACCTTAACATAACTCTATTTATAACATAACATGCAGTACTTACCGCTTCGGCCCAAAAATAACTAGGCAAGTTGTTCTCATTGAGCATTGTTCTTGCCATCTCTTGAAGAGATCTATTTTTCCTCTCTACTACCCCATTTTGTTGAGGAGTTCGAGGAGCAGAAAAATTATGAATAAAACCGTTTTCATCACAAAATGTTTCAATATTTTTATTAACAAACTCTTTTCCCCTATCATTTCGGATACTTGAAATAGTATAGCCCTTTTCATTTTGAATTCTCTTGCATAACTTGGTAAAGGCATTATGTGCCTCATCTTTATGAGTAAGAAAGATGACCCAAGTATATCTAGAGAAATCATCAACAATAACAAATGCATAATATTTTCCTCCTAGACTTGCAACTCTATTTAGTCCAAAAAGATCCATGTGTATCAATTGCAATGGTCTAGTAGTGGAAATATGTTTCTTAGTTTTAAAAGAAGTTTTTGTTTGTTTACCAAATTGACATGCATCACAAATTTTGTCTTTAAGAAAATATGTTTTTGGTAAACCTCTCACAAGATCATTTTTTGAAAGTTTGGAAATAAGTTCCATGTTGGCATGACCTAATCTTCTATGCCATAACCAACTAGTTTCATTTTGAGCTGACAAGCAAATAGCATCTTGTGAGGTAATTTCTTCAAAATCAATTGTATAAACATTATTGTTTCTAAAAGCAATAAAACAAATATTACAATCATGATTATTCAAAATAATGCATTTATCCATTTTAAAAGTAACTGTAAATCCTTTATCACATAATTGACTTATGCTCAAAAGATTATGTTTTAAACCTTCAACAAGTAGAACATCTTCAATTATGAGAGAAGATTCATTACCAATTTTACCTATTCCCACGATCTTCCCTTTCGAGTTGTCTCCAAATGTCACGTGTCCTTCTTCTTTAGATCTAAGATCAAAGAACTTAGTCTTGTCTCCCGTCATGTGTCTTGAACATCCACTATCTAAAAACCACTTATTTTTGCTTGTGGATGACTTCATGCATACCTATAAAAACAATTAAAATGATTTTTCTTGGTACCCAAGTTCTTTGGGTCCTTTATTTATTAGTATTAGAAGAAACAAGATTTTTAGGTACCCATATGGCCCTAATAGTCATTGTATGATTTCTTCTAATAGGACAAGTATGATAATTATGACCATTTCTATTACAAAAATTACAAATAGCATGTGACATATATGAAAAACTTGAATGATTATAATAATATCCTTTTTTGACAAAATTATTTTTATGAAAAGAATTTTGAATATTAGTCTTTGAGGTAGAATGATTATCAAAGAAATTTTTATAAGGTTTGTATTTTTGTTTTGGCATATATCCCAAACCTGCCTTGTCAAAAACACATCTTTGACTACCAAGAAGTTTTTCAAAATTTCTTTTTCCATTCGTAAAGTTTTCAACAATATTTTCTAAATCGGTTTTCTTCTTATTCAATTCAAAATTTTCATCTTTCAAAATGATACTTTCTTTTCTTAAAATTTCAATTTCGTTTGTTAAAGAAGAATTTTTCTTTTTCAAAGCAGTATACTTGATACCCAATTTTTCAAATTCCTCATAAATCTCTTCTAAAACATTTTGCAATTCTTCATATGAAGGATTTTCAATATTATCAAGATTTGTTACCTCAATGTCATCTTTAGCCATAAGACAAAGATTTGCTGATTCTTCATTGCTTGCTTCACTATCTGAGCTACTTGAATCATCATCCCATGTAGCTTTCATTGCTTTCTTGCCCTTGTTTCGATCTTTCTTTAGCAGAGGACAATCTGGCTTGATATGACCAGGTTTATTGCATTTATAACAAATTAAAGTGTCGTTTTTACCTGAATCTTTCTTGGAAAACTTTTTGAAAGATTTCCTCGGAGGAGTTCTATTTTTCTTCAAGAACCTCTGAATTCTTCTTGTTATCATCGCAACTTCTTCATCTTTATCGTCATTTTCCTCATCTTCATCACTTTCAGTTTCATGAGGAACAGCTTTAAGTGCTAAGCTCTTCTTTGGCTTTCCTTCTTCTTCTCCTCTTTTCAATGTGTACTCATGGGTGATAAGTGACCCGATGAGTTCATTGACTTCGAGCTTCTTGAGGTCTCTAGCTTCAAGAATCGCTGTAACTTTTGATTCCCAACGTTTTGGTAAAGAGTTGAGAATTTTTCTTACTATCTCCACCTTGGAATAAACTTTGCCAAGAGCTGTCAAGCTGTTTATGATGTTAGTAAAACGAGTGTGCATACTAGAAATAGATTCATCATCATTCATCTTAAACATTTCATATTCATGAGTAAGAATATAAATTTTTGATTCCTTGACTTGCGAAGTTCCTTCATAAGTTACTTCCAAGTTATCCCAAATTTCCTTTGCCGTAGCGCAATTCATTATTCTATTAAACTCATTTCCATTAAGAGCATTATATAATAAATTCATAGCAGTTAAATTTAAAGTATAAAGTCTATCGTCTTCACGATCAAACTCTTCTTCTTCCTTTTTGACCTTTACTCCACCAACCACTTTTGTTGGAATATAAGGTCCATTTACAATACATTTCCATATTTCTCTACCTTGAGCTTGAAGAAATATTCTCATTCTAACTTTCCAGAATGAGTAATTATCTCCACAAAAGAGTGGAGGCCGACTACTAGATTGACCTTCACCAAATGAAGCTGCAATGTTAGCCATAAGATCTTAACTCAAAAGATAGTTAATCTTATAATAGAGCTCTTAGCTCTGATACCAATTGTTGCCCAGATGACTAACACAAGAGGGGGGGTGAATTGAGTTGTATTAAAAAAAATAACAATTATAAATCAAATATATAATATAAAATATAAACAAAATATGAAATAACAATAAATATAAAGAGTAAGGGTAAGAGAGAAGCAAACTCAGTATGTTAACGAGGTTCAGCCCCACTGCCTACGTCCTCGCCTCAAGCTACCCCTTGAGGATTCCCAAATTCACTATTCAACCTCCTTCAGGTGGAGATAGAAACCTATTACACCTTTGAACAACACCGCTACAAAGGATCCGTGTAGAACACCCTCTACACTTGCAATCACCTTACACGTGGTGATTCAACTATTCCCCGTGTAGAATACTTTCTACACACACAAGGGTTATACACACCCTTTTTCTGATACAAAAGCTGATAGTGGGTAGGTTATCAGAAAACACTCCTCAACGAGTGAAATAAGAACAATACAGCGCAAACTATATCTCTCAAAATGAATAAGGATTAAGGCTCAATGTTTAGAGAAGAGAGAATGAAAGCTTTGAATGAATGTTGTATGCTCTTAGTGTTGTGAATGTGAAGCTCTCAAATGATCTATTTATAGGCATATGAGACTTCATATTCAAATTTAAAAAGATTCACATGTCAAAGACAACATCATTCACTTTTTCAAAAAATTCAAATAAAAGGTTCTTCTTTTTCAATTGTCAAAAACAACATCATTCACTTTTTCAAAGAATTCAAATAAAAGGTTCTTCTTTTTCAATTGTCAAAAACAACATCATTCACTTTTTCAAAGAATTCAAATAAAAGGTTCTTCTTTTTCAATTGTCAAAGACAACATCATTCACTTTTTCAAAAAAATCAAACCTAATCTTTTACTTTTGGCATATGACAAAATGAGCACACTTTCATTTTCAAAAAATTCAAACCTAATCTTTTACTTTTTGTATAAGTCTAAAAAAGCATCAATCACTTTTGAAAATATTCAAATAAAACATGCACATGTGAAAGATGACAATCAATCATCTTTAATATTTTCAAAGTTCAACCCTTTAATCAAGGCATGCACATGCAAAAGATGACAATCAATCATCTTTCAAAATTTTCAAATTTAATTTTCAAAAATATTCATGCACATGTGGAAAATGTATTTTAATGCTTTATGATAAAATATTAATTTTGAGCATTAATCCTAATTTCGAATTTTGAAGAGATTTACAACATTACTCTATAATTTTAATGTGAACTTGTTCCCTTCTTGCTCATGCTTGTTTCCTTGATGTGCTTGACTCCATTGTGTAGACAACTTGAGCTTGAGACTTCTTTATTCTTTGAATTCATTTGTTATCATCAAAATCCATGTGTAAATATATAATTACACAAAACTTGAAATCTTGGGTTCAACACTCTTAAAGAAGGACATGTTTTTACTCTTTATAATATTTTAATGGGACTCAAATTATATTATTGATTAATCTTTTTAGAGTATAGGTCATGTGGTTTGGACCTTTTATTGGAGTGTTACAAATGATATTAAAGTCTATCTCAGTAAAAAAAAGTGAGACTTGAGTCATGCTACTTACGATAGACTAGTCCAACAAGGACGTAGAAAAGCTAAGGGGGTAGATTGTGGTATAACATTTTGATAAGTAATCAGGATAGATAGTATATGGACCCCACATGCATTGCTTGGAAATGAGAAGTTCTCATTCCTTATAACATTCTAATGAGGCTTTAATTGTATCTAGAACGTTTATCAGGGCCTATTACAACTAGAAGTATAGGACTTAAGTCCTGTTACCTATAACAAATTGGGCCGACAAGGATGTTGGGAATATAAGGGAGTGGATTATGATACTCCATTCTAATAAATAATAAGGATACGTAAGTGGTGTATGAAATCCCACATCACTTGAAATGGAGAAGTTGTTGCTCTTTATAATGTTCCAATAATCAGGCTCTAATAGTATCACTTACTAGTCATTCCATTGGGTCGTTACACATTGCTTTCATGATTTAGAAGGAGTATTGAGCGAAATATCCGATTAGTGTATGAGATCTCAAATTACTTGAAATTAATAAATTTTTGTTCTTTATAATGCTTGCAATGGGGCTTGATCAATATTTAATTTGTATAATTAATAAATCATTTTAGAGTATAAGCCCGGCCAAATGTAACTTACAATTAATATCATAGCGAACTGATGAGTACTGAAATCGTTGTGGAAAATTAAAACGAAAAAAAAAAATACAAAAACAACAAAAAGGGATCACGGGTACCCAGAAAACGCATATAATATTGATCGCACGTAAAGGCCGTCTGCAAAAGTGTTGAGCAAAACCACAGACGAAAATTAAAGCAATTAATCCCACAAAATATTTTATCTTATCCCAATTTAAATAATCCCACAGACGTAAAGAATAATGTCATCGTGACGTTTATGATCATGCATGCTGGCAAAGCAAAATATTCACTAACATGAATATATGAGTATTTAAACACTGATCAATTATGGGAGTGACTCTTAATTTGTTTGGAAATAATAACAAGAAGTAGAAATATATGAAATGGATCGTAATCTCTCTAAATTCTTTATCCAAATAGATATATATATATATATATATATATATATATTTATATATCTACTTACATGATCTCTTAGAGCACAACTAATTTAAAGCAGAGAGTTTTTACTTATTAATAATTCAGAAATATATATATTCAGTATATATAAACCAATCCACGTCATTCCGTTGCTTTTTTCAAGTAATTCCTTGACCTGATCTGCATTCAGCTGATGCAGGCTAGATTACGAACTGGAAAATCATATAAATATATATTATATGAATATTAGCGGCGAGTATTATTTGTTAATATTAATTAGTTAACTAATGTTCTTGTTTATTAGCAATTTTAATTATTATTGTACGTTTAATTATTATTTTAATCTTTTGTCCTTAAACATGTTTGAATAAAAAAATCAATAGTGTTATAATTACAAAAAGATTTTATAAAAATAAAACTATAAACTGATCTCATGAGTTTATATGATATGTCATATTTCGTATTTACGTGTCTTTTTATTGAAAGACTATTTTATTTAATACAATTAGTAGCTCTCTTATTTTAAAATTTAACGTAATTTTTGTGGTATTGTTTTGTAATTTTTAAGTTGTGAAATTTATTTAATGTTCTTTCTCGATATTAATTATTGTTTTGTATTTAAATTAAACTATAGTTTAAATTATTTTATTGTTGGGTTTTGATTAATTTATTTAATTAATGTTTAGTTGTAGTATTTTTATTTAGCTTTTATTTATTTTTATTGTGCATTTTTTACCTTATTGGACTTCTATTTTCTGATTGGACTTTTTTTAATGAGTTTTCCTTTACTTTTGAGCCAAACCCCTCAGATTTTGGGCCCAGCCAATTGCTCATCAACCTAGCCCTTTATTACCCCCAAAATAGCATCGTTTTGCGCCCAGCCCTAAGGGCTTTTCTTCTTCTTTTTTTCTTCTTCCTCTGCTGCACGCCCTGCCACCTTTCTTCATCATTTTCATTCCTTTTCCCCTCTGTTTTGGCTGCTACTGTTGCTTCTCCTTGCTTCTACTTCTCTTCATTTCTTTTGTTTTCTCTTCTTTTCTTCTTCTCTTGCTGCACTGACTATTCTTCTTATTCCTTGGGAAATTTCTGCTCATCTTCAAGCTGTGTGCTGAAGCTTCTTCCTCCATTTTCATCCGGTATTATTCCTCATTTCAATTTCTTTAATTTTCAGTTTCTCACTTGCTGTAAAACCGTGCATTCCTTTCATTTCTCTTGCATTTATTTTCATCTGTTTTTCTCCTTTTTGCAGGTGAATATATGATTCACCTTATTTTCCTTTAGTATTTCCATGATTCAAACTTGTGATTAAACCCTAACATTTATAGTATTTCTTCCCGTTTTGGTGCCTTGTTTTTAGCCAACTCGTGTCCTTTTTTAGCCCAACCCGTGAGCTTCACTTTGGGTTTTTGCTTGATTTTTCCAAGAAATTCTCCTTTAAATTTCCTTGTTTTCAAAACCCATTTTCAGTCTAAAAAATTGAAAATTGTGATTTTTGGTAATTTCATTTTGGGCTCGCTTTTGGCTTTAACCGGGTGCTTGGGTGGTTGATCTTTTAGATTAGTTTCCTTTTTAACACTATAAGTAATTTTTTAAAAAATTTCTTGACATTTAAATATATTTTTATACTAACAAATTTTCTGCAGTCTAGTTAGTTGTGCCAGACATTGGGTCCAAGGAATATGGGGGTCGGTTGGATGTGAGGATGAGTTGTTTATTTAATTGAATTATGCTTGCGTTCATTTATATTGTGTTTGGGATGATGGCATTTATTGCATCATTTCATGCATGCTCATTTGTTGTGAATGAAAATTGGGTTTCATGTTAAAGATGATTTTTGGGTATGTTTGAAATGAATGAAAGAAAGGAAAAAGAACTGTAGGGATGGTGGTAAGCAGGCACGGTGGTAGAGTCCCGGCTGTGATTTCTACTTACGGTGCACACGGTAGGGATGATGGTAAGCAGGGATGGTGTTAAAGTCCCTCCTGTGATTCCTGCCTACAGTGCAAGTTGTAAGGATGGTGGTAGTCTCGCCTGTGATTCTCGCCTATGATACATGGCGGTAGGGATGGTGGTAAGTAGGCATGGTGGTAGAGTCTCATCTGTGATTCCCGCCTATAGTGTTAGCAGTAGGGATTGTAGCAAGCAGAGATAATAGTAGTCCCGCATGTGATTCTTGCCTATAGTGCATGCGGTAGGGATGGTGATAAGCAGGGATAATGGTAGTCTCGCCTGTGATTCCCACCTACGGTACACAGGGTAGGTATGATAGTAAACAGGGATGGTGGTAGTCCCACCTGTGATTCCCGCCTACAGTGATTGATAAATGAATATGTTAGGTCATTTTCTGAAAAAATGGCGGTTTTTGGTTTAATGGATATGAGGACCATTTTCTAGGAGAACGGTGGATTTATGTTTGGGCTATTTTCTGGAAAAATGTTAAATATTATTCATGGCATGTTTTCGGTCAAATGAGATTTTTGGCATGCGTTGGAAAGAATCATTTTCGGGAAAAATGAGGGTTTTGGATCACATTCGTGTTTCGTCATGTGCACACATGTATGTTGGATGCATTAATGTATTTTTATCTCTTGGTTTGTTTGTGTGATTACTTACTACGATTCACAATCAGACGGTATCCGATACCCTGCGATTTCGTTTATGGAACTGTAGATTTTGATGCAGATAAAGACGTTGAGTTTGAGAAATCGGCTCCACCGAAAGAGTGACATGTGATCACTTTTTGGATTATGGGATTTGTTTCCCTTTTATCTATGTATGTGGCTTTTTACTTCATTTTCATGATAACTGTATAAGTTTTTGTAATACTTTCATTTTGGTAGTCTTGTATTTAAAATTATGGTACTTAGTTGGCTTATTTAATTTATCTGTTGCGTTTTTGTCGTACACTTTCTGTATATACACACACTTGGCACTTATCGTTAAAATGCATGACCCATGTTGTCACCATTCCAACGTCACGATTCTCGCGTTTCAGTACGTGGGAGTCAGGGCGTCACATGATATGTAACTATAAAACTAGCTTTATAATTTAATGTACTATATAATGTCATGTCAGCTTGTCGGTTTACTTTTGTGTAATTTCTTTTTGGCTAAAGAATTTCTGAAAAAATAATTTTTTCTTTTAGAAAGTAGAAAACATCACAAATTCAAACATTAAAATAAAAATACTTTACCAAAAATAACTCAAGAATAAAAACAATTTAAGAATTAAGAAATACATGTACATGAAAATACTCATAAAGCAAACACCTAATTAGATACATAACTTGCTTACCTATACAAAATTAAAGCTTTCAATATTACAAAGCACACACGAGCTAACATTATAGCATACACAAAGATCTCTTCACACTCTTTTAAGTACTTGAACGTTGAATGCAAGGAGACCAAAAGCTCCATTTAGGCGGCACTCATAATTTCTTTTCAAATCCAAGCCAAGTAGTAGAGGCTTATGGAAAGTGGGCGATACCCTCCAGATATATAGAAGCACTTACTAATTGTTGGACTAGGCGACGAGAGCATAAAAAAGGCCATTTAGAAATGCCGTAAGGATTTGGAAAGAGAAAGATTGCAAGAAACAGAGATTTGAAGGAAGATGCTAGCTAGCAGCTGATTGGTGGTGAGAGCAAAAAGACATATGGTGGGGAGTGAGCGGTAAAGTAATATTGGGAGGAAGTGAATGTGATGGGTAGTAGCAATAATATTGGATCATGTTGACAGCCAAAGATTGAGCCTGTCTTAACACTAAGGATTAAGGATTATCTACCATCATCCACTGATTTTAGTGTTTCATTTCCCATGCTACCAATGGTACCTGTCGAACAATTGCTAGTGCTAACATCAATAATTAAAGATTGCACGGACATGCTAACCAAGTGCTCACCCTCTTTTGTGTTGTGATTATCTTTTTTCCTTAAATGCTTTTCCTTAACTCTCAATCCATCTAGTTCGAGTGCCACTTCCTTCATAGTAGGCCTATCGTCTCGTTTAACACTAAGGCTTCTTATTGCAACATTAGTAAGTTTTTTTTATTTCCTCCGCATTACTCCCATTGTGAATGTGGTCGTCAAGAATTTCCAATCGTCGATACTCTTCAAACATATATAAAAGTTGAACAATGACCTTGGTTTGCTCATACTTTATAAAGTATTCATTATTCAGGGTGGTGGAGCCACTTAAATAGATTAAACACATCACTTTCTAAATCACTAGTAACATGAATTATTAAAAGATAAACATAACTAGTGAGCTAACAACAAGAAATGAGAAAAAAAAATGATCCGTCAAATCATGTTTATAACTTTGGAAAAGCAAAAGATTCCCCCATCATGAACAGAGGAAATTACAGAGAGGAAGATCATGACTTAATGTAGGGGTGGGTAGCGAGGCCCCGCCCCCGTTGCTACCCCGCCCTGCCCCCTTGTGGCGGGGCGGATTACCCCGTCCGGCCACACGGGGGCGGGGTTTACCGCGCCATATATGGGGTCGTGGGCGGGGGCGGGGGAGGTATGGGGTGATCCCCCACCCCAGAAATACCCCGCCCTGCCCCGTATATATATATATATATAATTATATAATATATAATATATATTAAAAAAAACCCTCAGGTGACCAAAACGGCATCCTTTTGGCACCTGAGTTTTTTATTTTTTTTTTATTTTTAGGAAAGTAAACCCAAAACGGCACCGTTTTGGGTCTACTTTTAACCTAAAACTAAAACACCCCCCCCGGGCCCCCGTCGAATAGATTTGGCCGGCCACCCAGTGCGCCATCGCGTCGCCGTTCCCCCCGTCGCCACCGCAGCTGCCTCCTTGAGTCTCGCCGGCCGGTAAGTCTGTCTCTTTCCTTTTTTTTTTCTTTTTTTTTTTTAAAAAATTTAATTTTTTATGGAATTAATTGGAGGATGGGATTGTGAATTGTGTGTTTTGGAGGATTGAATGTGCATGTGTGATGAGTGATCAGTATTCAGTGATGGATATCACTTCCGATTGAATGTGTTTTGATTTTGTGTAAATTTGTTTTTATAAAATCCTTTTGGTTTGATTTTTATGGTTAGATTTTATTGTAAATTAAATTTAATTATTGAGTTCATTTTGTTATTTGATGGTTGTCTAATTTTTTTTGCCCTATTAATTGCATTTTTAGGGCAAAAATTATTGTACAAGGTATATTGGTGTTTGCATGTATGAACTATGAAGTTGCGAAAGTTATTTTACAAACTTCAAACACAAGTGATTATGAATTTATATATATAATTATTTATATATATTCCTCACGCCGGTTGTTTGTATATTTAAATTAATTAATTCTTGGTATTATTTGTTTATTACATATAAAAATTAGTGGAGAGGTGGGAGTGAGGAAGATATATAGTATGTAATCTAAATACTTATGCCTAGTCACCTATACTTATATATCTCATATACTATATAGTTATATGTTATTTAGTTACCTATAAAAAAAAAAAAAAAAGTTATATGTTATTTAGTTAAGTACTTAAATCATTAAATTATATAGTAGTTATTTTATAATTTGTACAATAGTTAATTCGTACTACTTAATTCTAAAAAATTCTTTAAATCTATGTATTCAGGATGATTTCATATTATGAATTGTGTAGTTTAGAGTCTCTTTACATGTGTTTTGTTTATTTGAGATAATCTTCAGGTTTGTCATCTTACGTTTTTTTTTTTTTTTTTTTTTTTGGTAACTTCTCTAATGTTTTATTTATTAGTTACATTAATCATAAAATTAAAAATACACCACTCGAGCTCGGCAACTCTAACACCGATTCGCTCGGCTCGAATATAGTCATAGAGTGGGTGAGGTTGCAAGAACAGATTCTCAAGTGTTATTTGAAGTCTTATTTGTTTTTTTATGTTTTTATATTTTTTTATGTTTATTTACAGCTTTTCCTTTTACTTTTTTTTTATAATATTTTTACTATTTAGTTTAGTTTTATGAGTTTTATAATCTAAAGATTTTAAAGCTTATTGCATTTATTCAATCATTTATATTTTATTTCTATTTTTATATTAGAACATTTCCATCCGAGCTGAGTATATGAGTTGTTTGGCTAAAATTAAAAATTTTACTTTTGACAAAAGGGCTCTACTTTTTGCTGACTATTATGGGGGAAAAATTTAAACATTTGAACAATATATCAAACAATATTAGTTCTTTGGTTGGATGTTAATACTTTTCATGTTTGCTATAATTTCAGATTTATTGTTTGCTTGAGTTAATGGAAATGCTGACAGATTCTAGTGCGAGCTCCCCTATTGAGGGTACCTCTGCCTCTACCCCTACCCCAATTGAGGGTACCCCTACCTCTACCCCTACGCCTACCCCTAACTCCACCCCTTGCCCTGCCCCAAGCCTAACAAAAAACCTGCTTCCATAGTTTGGTCTCACTTCACCAAACTAGAGGGCCCTCAAGCCAAATGTAACCATTGCGGTAAAATTTATGGATGCCACTATATGAGACATGGCACCTCACAATTAAAGGTGCACTTAGAAGAGCAATGTAAAAAAAGTCCAATTCTAAAATCTTTGCAAGAGAAGAGTCAATCTAGGCTAGAAATTGGACTTAAAAAAATAGAGGATGGGAGAGTAGTGAGGGTATTGAGTTAAAGGGGTACACGAAGTGGGATCCTGAGGAGTATAGGATACACCTAGCCCGTATGGTCATCATGGATGAGCTACCTTTTCAAATTGTGGATGTGGAAGGGTTCCAAGTATTTTGTCACTACATGGAACCAAGGTTTCAACTTCCTTCTCGTCACACGGTGGCAAATGATGTAAAAAAATATTATCGATCTGAAAAAGAGAAATTGAGGGGTTTCTTGGCGGGTCAGTTTGTTTGCCTCACCACTGATTGTTGGACATCGGTCCAAAATTTTAATTATATGTATTTGACTTGTCATTTTGTTGATGACAATTGGACATTGCATAAGAAAATTCTCAAATTTTTTCAAATTACCGATCATAAGGGTGAGATGATTGGGAGGGCCTTAGAGGCCGCTATAAAGGAGTGGGAGTTGATACGCGTTGTGACATGCATAGTTGATAATGCATCGTCTAATGATACTGCATTGGGATATCTTAAGACCTTTTTTAGAGAGGCAAATAAGACAATCTTGGGTGGTGAGTATTTGCATGTGAGATGTGCAGCATATATTCTTAATCTTATTGTCAGTGATGGTATGAAAAATCTTCATGACTCTATTGCTCGGGTCAGGACTGCTGTGAGATGGGGGAGATCTTCTCCTGCGAGATTGGAGAAATTTAAGGTTGCTGCGCGGTCTACGGGCATAACATCAAAGAATGGGCTTTGTACTGATTTGACTACGCAATGGAACTTAACATTTTTTATGTTGGAGGCAGCCCAAGAGTATAAGTTGGCATTTTCCTTATTGGGTGAGGAAGACATCCAATATGTAAAATATTTTGAACACGAAGCGGGATTGGGGAAGCCTATGACTGAGGACTGGGATGTTGTATCTACTTTCGTAGATTTTCTAAAGCTTTTCTATGAGATTACCACGATTTTATCTGATTCTTTGTATCCTACATCCCATCATTTTTGTCAATAAGTATGTAAGGTAAAAAAAGAATTAGATGAGATTATTGCGAGCGGTCACACTAGATTGCGGGAGATGACGTTGTTGATAAGGGCGAATTACGACAAGTATTGGGGTGGAGATTTCGATAGGGCTAATATGTTGTTATATATAGCTGTTGCCATTGACCCTCGGTTTAAGGTGGATGACATGCTATATGGATTGGGTATTGCCTATGGGCAAGCATGGGCGGAGCATATTGCATCAAGGGTTAGGGAAACCCTTGATAGATTATTTGATGAGTTAACCATCTTGCGGGGTGGTAATATTACGCCACCTACTCCTATCCCCCCACCAGTTCCAGATGCCAGGGCTAAGAAAAAACATAGAATAGACTGGGGTGATAGGATGAAAGGGAACCCATTAACGAGAAGTACTACAGAGGCTAAGTCAGAGATAGACAGATACTTTGGTCTAGATCTTGAACCATATGTACGAGACTTTGATATCTTTGCTTGGTGGAAGGTACATGCCCCCAAGTATCCTGTCCTTGCACAAATAGCCCGCAGTATTTTGGCCATCCCTATTAGCACAGTAGCCTCGAAGTCGGCCTTTAGCACCGGAAGGCGCATATTGGATCAATTCCGGAGCTCATTAGATCCTGCCACTGTTGAGTCTTTGATTTGCACCTCAAATTGGATCACAGGGAGTCCAATTTATGTTTCGGATGTTATTGATTATGATCATGTCAACGCCGAGGAGGAGGGTGATGATGCACCTGGATCTGGTAATGTCACCTGAATTCAATTATCTTATTTTTATTTTTTATTTAAAATTAATTGGTGTTAATTTCAAATTTAATTGTTGTAGTGAAACCTGGGACGACGTCTACAGCTACCTCCGCTGCAATATGACTTCTTTTATATTAGACTCTAGACCCACTATTGCTCATGGTTTGCACAATTAATCCCTTAATTTATAAGTTAAAACTTTATATTGATAATTCTAATTCGTTTTATTTTGAACTTATTATTATTGCAGGATTTATGATCTTGAATTTATCTGCCCATATCTCAACATAATGGAACGTCTCAGTGAACTCAACATCACCCAAAATTGATCAAACTTCCTAATGTTATGATTTTGTTAATTTATAATTAATTGTAATGTTAATCATTAATGGTACAATTTGTAGTATTTATTATTTTTATGTCTTTATAATTTTGTAATTATTTATTAGTTGACACGATTTTGTAATTTCTATCATTGTAATTTTGTAATAGCTTAGTGCATGCCTTAGTTACTTAGTAATTAATAGGCTAATAGTATTAGGTTGACCGTTGAAGTTTTTGAACTTGAAATTTAGTAATTAGTATTTGTATTCCTAATTTCTTTTTTAGGTTTTTTTAATATATAAATATAGTTGTAGTTAAATTTTTAGTTTAAAAAATATGTGTGGATTGTGTTTCTGGATCATTCTGAGCTCAAAAAACTTATTTGGGCTCAAAATGGCCCAAATAATCTTAATGGGCCAAGGGCCCAATTACAAAGCCGGGGGGCGGACGGGGGCAGGTCCACCCCCGCACTCCCGTTACCGGACGGGGTACCCATCCCCCGTCCATGCGGGGGCGGGGTGGCCCCGCCCCTGGGGGGGCGGGTAGCACCCCTAACTTAATGTATTAATTTGAAACCAAATTGCAACTTCATGTATTCTTTTACCGACGGACCTTAATGTATTAATTTGAAACCAAATTGCAATGGTCGCATGCATGGACTTATAAAACGTAACTTTTATCGTGCCTAATTACCAAGTACTAGGGGGCCCACTCTAAATTAATTAAGCAATATTAATGAATAATGAACCCTTAGAAAGGCAGTTACTTACCTAATTAGATTCTACTTCTATGCAAAACCAAAATAAAAATTTCATTAAAGAAGTCTAAAGTATAAACTGATCGGAATAGATAAGACATTAAAGCAACACTTCGATGCAAAAAGCAAGAAAAAGCTAATTAATTACCTACAAAGACATTTCTTATCCGAAGACAAAAGTTGGTAAGAATGATTCCACGAGCAATAATTGAAGCATTCTTTTTTGTCCCCTGTTTGAGCAAGAAATTATTAAAGCAAGGGAAGGACTATACAAAAGAAGTCTTCCGCAAGCAAGCTGGATGCTTTTCGCATGATTAGAAGGTATTCCACTTGTAATGTAAATAGTTTGTGATATATATTGATGATGGATATTGTCTCCTTTTTTATGTACGTCCATTCTGGTATGTTATTTTCCACATGAATATCATTATATTGGGACTGGTTTGTCGACTTAGCCACATTGCGCTTGAAACAGCTGAATAAATTTGTTTTTAATGACCATAATTAGCTATTAGATGCCAACTCACGTACCTAGCTAGCTGTTTATCACCAAAAATTTTATTATATTTTCCTACTAATTAAGCTAATTAATACTGTAGATGGATTTAGACTTTTTCTTTTACTGTGTTTAAAACTCTTATCTCCTCGGATAACCGATACTGGATTTAGCTAAAAGCTTTTCATTCTGAATTAAGTAGTGCATGGAAATAGGCTAACAATTCATTTCACTAAATTCTCACTAAATTCTCACATTTCACTAAATTCATTTCAATGGTTGGGAGGGGGGGGGGGGGGGGGGGGGGGGGGCAAATAATAAAATGGAGAAAATGGGTGGTGATGATGAATGTCGACGACTACGAGAGATGGGCTATGCTAGCCTTCGATGAGGATGAACAAATTATCTAGCATCATCATCTGTTGGTTTAACTACTTGATTTCTCATGCTGTCATCCGCAACAGCAGTATTGATGGAAGAGCTGCCGATGTCAACATCAATTCCCAAAGAATGTGTAGGTGCATTAGGCAAGTGTTTAGTCTGTTGTGTGTTGGGATCAACCTTTTTCAACGAGTGTTTTTCTGAAAGTCTTAATCCCTCCAACTCCTTTGTTACTTGCTTCATACTAGGTCTATCCTCCCCTCTTACATTTAAACACTTTTTTGCTATATTAGCAACTTCCTTTATTTCCTCAGTATTACCTTCTTTGAGAATGCGATCATCAATAATCTGAAGGAGGCGATCCTCTTTTATTGTAGTAACAAAATACATTGCTAGATTTCTTTCACTTTCAGGCCTATCCATGGAAAGTGCTTTTTCACCTGTTAGTAGCTCTGCAATAACAACACCAAAGCTATACACATCACTTTTTCCAGTTAGTTGGCTAGTATGGAAGTATTCTGGGTCCAAGTATCCCAAAGTTCCCTGCACCACGGTTGTTAATCTTGTGTGATCAAGAGGCACTAATCTTGAAGCTCCAAAGTCAGACATTTTTGCTGTATGGTTTTCATCCAGAAGTATATTTGTAGTTTTCACATCTCTATGTATAATAGACATAGAAGTCTCGAAATGGATGTATGATAAGGCTTCTGCAGTTTCTAATGCTACCTTTAGACGTTTCTCCCATGAGAGCGAGGATGACAGGTTTTTATCATGAATATGCTCAAAAAGTGTCCCGTTTGTGATGAATTCATATACTAGTAAGGGTACTTCGGTCTCAAGACAACATCCTAGTAACTTCACCACATTCTTGTGCCTAATTTTAGTAAGCACAACCATCTCATTTATAAACTGCTCAATTTGGCTCTGATCAACAACATTGGACTTCTTAATGGCGACCACTCTATCATTTGGTAAAACTCCTTTATAAACAGTTCCAAAGCCTCCTTGGCCAATGACTCTACTTTTATGATAGTTGTTAGTGGCCTTTTCAAGCTCTTCTGCACTAAAGATTTTAGCTGGCTCAACAGATTCTTTGTGATTCAGAAGTTGTCGTTCTAAGATTAAGCCACCATTTTGTTTGAAGAACTTCTGTTTCAATTTTTTGAGCTTTCTTCTTTGCATTACCCAATATACCAACGAACTTCCCACGAGCAGGATTAAAAGGCTTATGCAGACACCTGTAATTGTTCAAGCATGCATTTTGACCATATAGAATGTATTTCAATATCTTCTTCAGTCACTAACATTATAGCACATGCAATGACTTCAACAAAGCTGAGATTTCAATGTGTAATATACGTAATATATAAAAATGACGTACAAGGAGTTGAGTTTCGAGTTTTAACTTGGCTAGTGATCATCATTAAAAAGAAGGATTTAAAGCCTAGCTAGCTATAGCTAGTGACTTTGGAGAAGCAAAGATCTATCATTAGCAGATTTCAACTACGTTCCATGCGTACGAAAGGTAAGGTTACAAATTAATTATATGGAATAGAAAGAGTGAACTAAGCTTTGAATTAACTTACCCATCTCAAAACATTAATTTTCTCAACTTAAAAGACTTTACATGAATCAAAATGCATGGTTCATTTTAGACCAAATTATAATTACTGCATGGGAAGTGAGTGAGGTAATTGCATGGGAAACCAAATCCATCATGCATGTATAAATGTAATTATTTTTTTTTTTTAAATAACCAGTATAAATGTAGTTAGTAAATTAACAAGAAAATGAAAATAAAAAAGAGACGAGTAGTACTGTAATACCACTATTCCTATATATGTTATACATACCCAGGGCAATAATCATGGTCTTGGATTGGCCTTTTCGACTACAACCTGTTCCAGGCGGCATCCTCCCATCGCCTTCATATCCATTGGGACATATACATATGTAGCTCCCGTTAGTGTTGGTACATGTTGCAGTAGCATTGCAGGGATTCCGATCAAGATCTTTGCACTCATCAATATCTGAAACACGTGAGTACTACAGTTAGTCCGTCGTCATCGAAATACAGCCATAACAGTTTGCTCATTTAACAAGTACAACATGAACTGATTAATTTGCTAATAAAAAATGAGCTGACATTAAAAAAGAAAAAGAAAAGGCTTATAAAGTAAAACAAATGAACACCATTAATAATTAATTACCTTGGCAACTATCCTCGTGTTCATCAGAAAGGTATGGGTTCCCTTGATAACCTGGGGGACACTTGCAAGTATACCCACGACCATGGGGTTCCGAACAACTACTATTTGCTGCTTTGCATAAATAGCTTGTCATACTTTTCTGAGCATCTTTGCACGTCTTATTTCCAATTGCCCAATCAAGCACCAGGGGTACAGTCTCCCTTTTCGTTAAATTTGTAAAGTCTAAGGTGGAAAAGTTGTATGCCTGTGTTTCCCCTATAAAACCTAAACCACATGATTGTCCCGAGGTTCTGCCGGATCCATTAGTGTAAATGCTCTGAACGTTCAAATTATAATTCGTTGTGTTTTCTGGGATTGCAGAATGGCAACAGCCAAGGCCAGAGCAAGAGCCGTTAACCAAACCGGAACTGTTGCCACAGAATTGTTGCAGATGGAGACAAAGAAGTAAACGGTGCCATGCACCGTTTACTATTTTGGCATGTTAGGCACCGAAGGCACCGTTCGGTGCTTTTGTTAGGCACCTCCCCACATCTTCCTAAAATCATGCAGAAATTTGCTGCATAGTTCTGATATGCTCTCCTATAAATAGGAGAGCTTAAGAGCAGCGAAAGTGTAGCGTGCAGACAGAGAGTGGGAGAGACAGAAGAGAGAAACAGAGAGTGGGTGAGAGAGAGTTTCTGTAAAAATCAATTTCATAGTAAAATTACAGCTTCTGTGGACGTAGGCAGTTGCCGAACCACGTTAAATTTCGTCCCTCCTTTATTTAGATTCGTTTCTGGGCCAGAACAGCTCCCAACAACTGGTATCAGAGCACCGGTTCAATCTGTCCGAAAATTCAAGTTGTTCAAAATCAATTTTTGACAACTCCACGGTGTTCCTCGCGCCGAGACGAATCCGTTGCCGCAAACGGAATCGAAAACGGAGGTCGGAGGAGGCTACACGCGCCCCTAGAAGATCGGCGCGTGCATCTGCTGCAAATCCACGCGCACCACGCGCTCCAGAGGTTGAAGACGCGTGCAACACACGCGCTCACGCGCCCCCACGCGCGCCAGAGGTTGAAGACGCGTGACGGACACGCGCTTCACGCGCCCCCACGCGCCCTACAGAGGTTCTGCGCGTGTTGCACACGCGCCTCACTCTCCCCACGCGCACAGCACTGTAGCGCGTGCGTATCACGCGCCACGCGCACTGTACAGCGCGTGCATCCCACGCGCCAAGTGCTTGACCACGCTCACTGTACAGCGCGTGCAACTCACGCGCCAGACAGATCAAGGCCGTCCGTTTTTCAGATCTGTTTTTGGCTAGATCTAAGCCATTCGGAGTCCAATTTCGACGATCAAATAGTGCTTTCCAACTATTTGGATCATTCCGGACTCATCCGTACGGTCGAAATTTTGATATTCGGCGTCAGTATATTGGATCTGAACCATCCACGTGTTGCAGATCAATTTGGGCTAGATCACGCCAGTTGGAGTTTCATTTCGACGATCAAATAGTGCTTTCCAACTATTTGGATCATTCCGGACTCATCCGTACGGTCGAAATTTTGATATTCGGCGTCAGTATATTGGATCTGAACCATCCACGTGTTGCAGATCAATTTGGGCTAGATCACGCCAGTTGGAGTTTCATTTCGACGATCAAATAGTGCTTTCCAACTATTTGGATCATTCCGGACTCATCCGTACGGTCGAAATTTTGATATTCGGCGTCAGTATATTGGATCTGAACCATCCACGTGTTGCAGATCAATTTGGGCTAGATCACGCCAGTTGGAGTTCCATCGCAACGATCAAATAGTGCTGACAAACTATTTGGATCATTCCGGACTCGTTTCCAGCTAATTCGAGTGTTTCGAACGCAGCGGTGATCTTTGTTTAAATTTGAACTCATGGCTGGAGAAGAAGCTAAAGGTGCTGGTATCGAGAAATTTGACGGTACAGACTTTGGCTACTGGAGAATGCAGATAGAAGACTATCTCTATGGGAAGAAACTACATCTTCCACTCCTAGGAAGAAAGCCAGATGACATGAGCAATGAAGATTGGAGTCTCCTTGATAGACAAGTGTTGGGAGTCATTAGACTAACACTGTCAAGATCAGTTGCACACAATGTGGGAAAGGAGAAGACCACGGCGGATTTGATGAAAGCTCTATCGGATATGTACGAGCAGCCATCAGCCAATAACAAAGTGCATCTGATGTACAAGCTATTCTACTTGAGAATGGCAGAAGGAACTCCAGTTATTCAACATCTGAATGAGTTCAACACCATCATCAATCAATTAGCTTCAGTGGGGATTGAATTTGATGATGAAGTACGTGCACTGATTGCTCTGGCTCAATTGCCAAAAAGCTGGGAGGCCATGAGAACAGCTATTAGCAATTCTTATGGCAAAACAAAGATGAAGTATCAAGAAATCCGGGACCATATTCTTAGCGAGGAAGTTCGCAGAAGAGATACAGGAGAAGCATCAACTTCCAGTTCTGCCTTAAACCTCGAGACGAGAGGTAGAGGAGCTAGTAGAAGTTCAAATCGGGGCAGATCGAAGTCCCGAAGAGGCAGAAGTAAATCAAGGTCCGGAAAACAAGTACAGTGCTGGAATTGTGGCAAGATTGGCCACTTCAAAAATAATTGCAAAGAAGCAAAGAAGAAGAATGAGCATGATTCTGTTAATGCCACAACAGAAGATCTCCAAGATGCCTTACTTCTTTCAGTCGACAACCAAATTGAATCTTGGGTGTTAGATTCAGGAGCTTCGTTCCACACTACAGCACACCGAGAAATCATGCAGAATTATGTCACTGGTGATTTCGGGAAGGTGTACTTAGCAGATGGAGAAGCGTTGGAAATCGAAGGCATGGGAGATGTACCAATCAATCTGCCCAATGGAAGTGCATGGTTGCTACAGAAGGTGCGACATGTTCCTAAGCTCATGAGGAACCTGATTTCTGTAGGACAACTTGATGCTGATGGGCATTCGGTACTATTTACCGGTGGCACGTGGAAGATAACAAAAGGAGCTATGGTAGTAGCTCGAGGCACAAAAACAGGTACTCTATACATGACTTCAAGTATTAGAGATACTATTGCAATTGCTGATGCAAATGCCAACCTATGGCATCAAAGGCTTGGTCACATGAGTGAGAAAGGAATGAAAATTCTATTATCCAAGGGGAAGTTACCAAAGTTGGAATCAACTGATTTCGACATGTGTGAAGGTTGCATTTTTGGGAAACAGAAAAAGGTTAGTTTCCTGAAAAATGGTAGAACTCCAAAATCTACAAAGTTGGAGTTGGTGCACACAGATTTGTGGGGGCCATCCCCAGTCGCTTCTCTTGGAGGATCGCGGTACTATGTTTCCTTTATTGATGATTCAAGCAGGAAAGTATGGGTTTATTTTTTGAAAAATAAATCTGACACATTTGATACTTTCAAGAAGTGGAAAGCCATGGTTGAAAATGAAACAGGCTTGAAGTTAAAATGTCTGAGGTCAGACAATGGAGGAGAGTACATCGACGGAGGGTTCAAAGAATTCTGTGCTGCAAATGGGATTAGATTTCAGAAGACTATTCCCGGGACACCGCAGCAGAATGGCGTAGCTGAACGCATGAACAGAACTCTCAACGAACGTGCCAGAAGCATGAGGCTGAATTCAGGATTGCCTGAATGTTTTTGGGCTGATGCAGTTAACACTGCAGCCTATTTGATTAATCGGGGACCTTCAGTTCCCTTAAAGTTCGATCTACCAGAGGAAGTCTGGAGCGGAAAGAAGGTAAATCTTTCCCATTTGAAAGTTTTTGGCTGTTTATCATATGTTCACATAGATTCTTCTGATCGTAATAAGTTAGAAGCCAAATCTAGAAAATGTTTTTTCATCGGTTATGGTGATGAAGAATTTGGCTATCGATTTTGGGATGATAAAAATCGCAAAATTATCAGAAGTAGAAATGTGATTTTCAATGAGCAGATTCTGTACAAAGCTAGGTCACAAGCTGAACCTGAGGAGCAGCCAAAGAAACCTGAGGTTGTTGACTTTGATGTTACTCGAGTCAACACTGATCAGAACGAGGATCAAGAGAATGATGATCCACAGATCGAACAACGTACACCACTCACTGTTATTCGAAGATCTTCAAGGACGATCAGGCCACCACAGCGGTTCTCACCATCTCTATACTACATCTTGCTAACAGACAGTGGTGAACCGGAAAGTTATGATGAAGCTCTACAAATTGAAGATTCGATCAAGTGGGAGAAAGCCATGCAAGATGAGATGAAGTCACTGATGTCAAATCAGACATGGGAGCTAACTAAGCTTCCAAAAGGCAAGAAGGCTTTGCACAACAAATGGGTGTACAGAATTAAGGAAGAGCACAATGGTAGCAAGCGCTACAAAGCCAGAATGGTCGTAAAGGGGTTTCAACAAAAAGAAGGTGTCGACTACACAGACATTTTCTCCCCAGTTGTAAAATTAACAACGATCAGACTAGTGTTGGCAATTGTGGCTGCAGAGAATCTACATCTTGAGCAATTAGATGTGAAGACTGCATTCCTTCATGGTGATTTGGAGGAAGACATTTATATGCACCAGCCACAAGGATTCTCAGTGAAGGGAAAAGAGAATCTAGTTTGCAAACTGAAGAAGAGCTTGTATGGCCTAAAACAAGCTCCACGACAATGGTACCGGAAGTTTGACAACTTCATGTGCAGTAATGGATTTACAAGACTGCAGGCTGACCATTGTTGCTATATGAAGAACTTTGACAACTCTTATATTATCCTACTGTTGTATGTGGATGATATGCTCGTTGCAGGGTCAAGCATCGAGGAGATCAATAAACTGAAGAAGCAGTTGTCAAAGCAATTTGAGATGAAGGATTTGGGTGCTGCAAAACAAATCCTTGGTATGAGAATTATTAGAGACAGGTCTAATGATACTCTCAAGCTCTCGCAGGAGGAGTATGTAAAGAAGGTGCTCAAAAGGTTTAACATGGACAAGGCGAAACCAGTGAGCACACCCTTAGCTAGTCATTTTCGACTAACTACGGATCAGTCGCCAAAGACGGAGGAAGAGCAAGAATGCATGAACAGAATACCCTATGCATCTGCTATTGGTAGTCTTATGTACGCCATGGTCTGTACAAGGCCAGATATTGCACAAGCAGTGGGAGCTGTGAGCAGGTACATGAGTAATCCAGGAAAGCAGCATTGGGAAGCAGTTAAGTGGATTTTGAGATATCTACAAGGCTCTTCAGATACGTCACTATGCTTTACGAAAGCAGGTTTAAAGCTACAAGGATATGTAGATGCTGATTTAGCAGGTGACGTTGACAGCAGGAAAAGTACTACTGGATTTGTGTATACGCTGGGTGGTACAGCTGTATCGTGGGCTTCTAAGTTACAGAAGATTGTTGCTCTCTCAACTACAGAAGCGGAATACGTTGCTATAACTGAAGCAGGGAAGGAAATGGTTTGGTTGCAGTCATTCCTGGAGGAATTGGGAAAGAAGAATGAAAAAGGCATTCTGCACAGTGATAGTCAGAGTGCTATTTTTCTTGCAAAGAATCCAGCCTTTCATTCCAGAACAAAACACATACAGTTGCGATACCATTTTATCCGATCTCTTCTCGATAGTGGACAGCTGATACTTGAGAAGATTCGAGGAGCAGAAAACCCAGCAGACATGTTTACAAAAGTAGTTACTGCTGACAAACTGAAGCTGTGTATAGCTTCAGTTGGACTTCGTACTTAAAGGCATGACTTGAAGTTGCTGTGATAATTGCTATGAAGATATGTAGACTCATTTGTCTCCAAGTGGGAGATTGTTGCAGATGGAGACAAAGAAGTAAACGGTGCCATGCACCGTTTACTATTTTGGCATGTTAGGCACCGAAGGCACCGTTCGGTGCTTTTGTTAGGCACCTCCCCACATCTTCCTAAAATCATGCAGAAATTTGCTGCATAGTTCTGATATGCTCTCCTATAAATAGGAGAGCTTAAGAGCAGCGAAAGTGTAGCGTGCAGACAGAGAGTGGGAGAGACAGAAGAGAGAAACAGAGAGTGGGTGAGAGAGAGTTTCTGTAAAAATCAATTTCATAGTAAAATTACAGCTTCTGTGGACGTAGGCAGTTGCCGAACCACGTTAAATTTCGTCCCTCCTTTATTTAGATTCGTTTCTGGGCCAGAACAGCTCCCAACAAGAATGATATGCACCCAGACATGAACGTATAATCTTGTTCATGCGAGCCACTTATGTAGGCGTAAAAGTTACAACCGACGGCAAAGATACTGTTCTTCTCAAGTGAGATGCTAAATTTCGACAAGTTGAGCAAGGCAGAGATGCGGCGGACACTAGGCTGATTATCAAACTCTGGCCACCATTGGCAACGACGGAATACCAAGTTTGAGACTCGAAGTTCACCATCAAGAGAGATGCTGAGGACATCTATATTATGATCAACGCCCAGAAATGGTTTTGCGGGCTGGAAAGAGTAGTCACATATGATGCGAAAAGATGGACCAAGGTAGCAGCCCTTGCTTGTACCAAATGGGTAGGGGATACTAACATTTCCGCAACTGCGGTTGCAGCTCCGATCATTGGGTTGAGGTGCTGATAAAACTAGCTGGACCCCAATAATCAGATGTAGCAGCACTACTAGTTGTTCCAAAAGCTTTCCATGCAAAGCCATGGCTGACCTTCTTTTTGTCTGATCTGTGCTTCAGTGCTTCCGAAATAACTTGTCTTTCTTCGCAGCTCCCTCTTATAAAACAAGCTAACATAGAGAGACTTCAAGTTGGCTTGATGAACGGTTAGAAAGGACTTAATAAGGTAGATAATAAGAAGCATTAAAAATAAATAAATCAATAAAATTATAAACTATACATCTTTTCATGATCATCATATTTACACTAGTGAGTAGTTAGTACGTACAGGTTCCAAAAAAGTATCTTAATTAGGAAGGCATGCAAAAGAACATTAACAAAAAGGATGCCAATTTTTGGGATTGGAGAATTGTCTGACGTTTGAGAGCAAGGAGCTCGAGTTATATGATAAGAGACAGAAAGAAAAACAAGCAGTTCTAACTTCAGACTAGCCCCAAACAAATCATTGAACTTATGACACATTAAACACAGAGAACAGAACCTGACAAAACTTTAGATTATTCGACTCCTCATTTTCAGGAAAGCAAAACGGATTCTTTTTCTGAGCACTGGAAGGAAAAAGTAGTTAATTGCGGGAGAACCAGACTAATAACTTTCTCTATGGCAGGTGGTCGAAGATCCTCACCTCTCGTTCTTGAGCAACTCTGAAATATTAGCCACTTCCTTCAGCTTCCACGCTTTCTCTTGTTCTTTAGCTCTACGTGTATGTTTTCGAAAATTTAAACAACCTAGTATCCATTAAATAAGAACGAAGATACATACTAGCCAGTCTTGTGTCCTCCACTAATTTAGTTTAGACAGCAATAAAAATTAAAAATTAAATAAAATATTATTATAATATTATTTTTTAATATTATTATTATTTTAAAATTTAAAAAAATTATATTATTTATTATATATTATATTAAAATTTAAAAAATTAATAATTATGAAAGAGATGAGATGAGATTAAATATTTTTACTATCTAAAAAAGGCTTTACTCTTCTTTTTCCCCCTTACTGGCCGTAGGGGCCAACCATTCCAAAGCTATCAATATCATATTTTTGAAAAACACACTTTCTTAACAACCTCAAATTTTCAAGTTGTGATATCCAAATTGACATGTTATACAAGTTAATAATATATTAATATAAGTAATTAATCTATTTTTTTAACAGCTTAAACTTTTGATATAAATAATAATTTTACATTAATATCCTCAATTAAAAATAATAAATTGGTGAGGATTTTTCCTTGTTGGAAACTACTCAATTTGGACAAATTGTTGTGTTGTCCTATTTAAAAATTAATTCCCACCTTTGCAATATTGTTAGTATACTAGTAAGAAATAGTAATTTTTTAAGGATAAGTATACATGACTTAGGATGGTTTGGTTACACAAAACTAAATTATGTCATCTTATATCATATAATCATTACAATTACGCCAAATTTTCATACAAAATATAATAAATAATTTAGTTGTTCAAATCCCAAAACAAAATTAATATTAAAAAATTATATTATAATAATATTTTATTCAACTTTTAACAAAACATCTCATCTTATCTCATTTAAACTGTGTAACTAAACTATGAATAATATTTACAGTTTTAGAATGTGTAAATCCCGTATATTTCTTTTGAAAAAAATGAATAATTATTTTTTAACAGAAAACGTTTTTTTCTTTTCAAATTAATTGATTATGCAAGACTTACACACCCTCTAACATTACTCTTCTAATTGAATAAGTGCCAGAAACTTGAGATGTACTGAGAATCATATACAACAGATGCAGATCTCATGAAGTTTACTAATTTAATACAAATTATTTGCTTAAATTTGTTCCATCTTTTTATTATTTGCTAAATGGATATATTCCATTTGTTAAAGTTCAAAACATTGTTTTGTTCATTCTTACTTTTCTTTTGAATAAGATATGATGTCATATCTTGCTGGACCATTTGCTTTATCT
Organism: Carya illinoinensis; assembly: GCF_018687715.1. Classification (NCBI taxonomy): domain Eukaryota; kingdom Viridiplantae; phylum Streptophyta; class Magnoliopsida; order Fagales; family Juglandaceae; genus Carya; species Carya illinoinensis. Next base: position 3,471,052 of record NC_056766.1, read on the forward strand.
TTTTTAGTTTATTTTGCAAGTTTAAAATATTAGCCACATGTAAGCTGCCCCACTACTTTTCCTTTATTTGCCATAAGTTTCTCGAGAACTTAAAATAATTATATATATTCCATTTTCTTCTGTCTAGAATTATCCTATTGTCTGCTTCTTTGTTTCCCTCCTTTTAATGACAAAAAAAAACAGATGTTTATCTGGAATCGACGTACCGTTAATCAATGCGTGAAAGAAAATATATGCGAAAAATATTGTGACACGTACTGTTTGTAAGTAGACTTTTTCTTTAAAGTTTTGTGATATTGCTATATACTACCCATCGCATCGACCGTGCTTCCTCCCATTATTTCTGCTCCTCACTCCCCACCATATGTCTTGTTACTCTCACCACCAATCATCTGCTAGCAGCTAGCATCTTCTTTCAAATGTCTGTTTCTTTCAATCTTTCTCTTTCCAAATCCTTCCAGCTTTTCTCGTCTTTTTTTGTATTGCTCGATCTCGACGTGGCCTCCAAAAATCATAATTAAACGTACAATAATAATTAAAACATCAACGTCCAAAAATCTCTCTCTTACCAAATTCTTTCTATCTTTCTAATGTATCCAAATCCTTCTAACTTTTCTAAACATCGTTTTTGTTGCTCCCGTCGCCTCCAACAATTAGCGGCTAGCTGGCGCTTGATCCAGTGATTTTGCACTTAATTTGTACTCTAAAACTGATACAGCGTATTCGAAATATTTTGATTTGATTGTCAATAATTTTGTACAACTCACTTTTTTTTTATCGATCTTAGCGGTTGAAATTAAATGAGCGCAATTTGTCAGATTTTTATAATTAAAGGACAAATGGTTTTAGTTTTAATACTTGATATATATGTAAATATAAAATATTTGAGATTTAAGTTTTACCATGTTTTTCTTTATAAATGACATCTAAATCTTCAGATGTATAGAGTTTTCCTCAACCGTATATAAGTAGATCAACAGAAGTAAACACTATTTTTGTTTTAAAGGAAAAAAAAGAAGCCAACTTTTATTTCATTACCTTAAATTGTTTAATAATATACACAGCACATTTTCACAATATATTTTATAATAATATTGTAAGTTGGGGATATTTTTATAAAATAATATTATTTTTATAAGTTGTTTTATAAAAATACCCCTTATTTAACACATTATTATAAAATATATTATAAAAAATATTATGTGTAAATCATTTTCCTTTGATATTTACATCATGTAGACTTACCTTCTAGTCAGTCATCGTTGATGGGACATTTAGGGAATTATCATTGATGTTTTGGGAAATCATCCATTATAAGAAAAATGGATAATTGTGATTAATTAAAAGTACCGGAAAGACTATTAGTAATCAATTTTAATTGTTAATAGTCTTTTCGTTACTATAAATTAGTCACAAAAATCTATTTTTTTTGTAGTGATCAGAACTTCTCTGTCTCTCTTCCACATAAGTATTAGAGTATAAAGAGATTGTATAGATGTAATCTGTAAGCCAATGATCCAACTGGAAAAAATGAAAAAATCTTTATCAATGATTATAATCTCTCTTCCATATATCAGACAGCATCTAAGAAAATACCAATTATAGATTATTATTATAGGAATTCTAGGGTGGCGAATGAACGAAATTCTTGTGGCTTATAATGATTTTAAGCAATTTAAACCACAATATTAATTGATTCTTTAGAATATAAACCAGAGATAATTCAAGAAGTTGAAGGAAGTGGCTAATTAATATTCCAAAGGCTTTGCTCAAGGGTGAAATTAGGTACGAATCAAAGTCCATAGACCTATAAACTATGAAGTCATGATCATAGTCCATTATATACGATGGGAAATCTTTTGCTTAATTATTTAAAGTTATATGAATTTGATCATTCCTAGTAGTGCTGCCTTTAAATTTGCATTTCTGCTAAAGTAGTGTATCGATGATGATCATTTGCTTTCTCGTTTATATATTGTTTTGCTTGCTTTTTGTTGGATCAAAGTAATTTGCATTGTAGGTGAGTTCCCATTTGCTGTTTCAAAAGTTTAGGAGGCATCGATTGTTGTGCCTCCGGCCTGTCCAAAAATCACACAAGACAATTTTAAAGTGGTTCAGCAAATTGCTTACGTTCACTGGAGCCTCTTTTATAGAATTTGTACGAGATTTACAAAATACTCTACAAAATTCTATCTCTCTCTCACATCCCTCTTTCTCTCTTCACCCACTGCATTTTATCACTAGCAGAGCTCTCCTTTTATAGGAGAGCAATGGGGGGACACACACCCACTACTCTTGACCAGAAGAGCCTCTAGAGGTGAGTGGGTGGGTGGATGGTTGGTGAGCTTGGGGTGGGTGGTTGCAAACCCAAACCCATTTCATACTTGGGGGGTTTATTCAATAATCACCCCCTCCACCCAAGTGTGCCATACTAGGATGCTTACAAACTGATTCATTCTTCAAATGAATGCTCCTCTTCCTTTGACATGAGAGACTTCTGCTATCGAATACGCTCCACTGCACCCGAGGGTGCTCAGCAGTGTACAATACTAATCAAGTCCAAACAGTGTTGGAACTTGATTCCTGTGACGATCTTCGTCAACATATCTGCTGGATTATCTTCAGTGCCAATTTTCTGAAGTTTGATGTCATCTTCTTCTAATATTTCACGTACAAAGTGAAATCGGACATCTATATGTTTTGTTTGAGAGTGATATACTTGATTCTTGGCCAAATGAATTGCACTCTGACTGTCACAGTAAACGGTAACCTCTTGCTGTTTAAAGCCCAAATCTGTTACTAATTCCTGTAACCAAATAGCTTCTTTCACGGCTTCTGTTACAGCCATGTATTCAGCCTCAGTTGATGATAGTGCAATTGTCGACTGCAAAGTTGATCGCCAACTAACTGGTCCTCCAACCATAGTGAACACATAACCAGTTGTCGATCGGCGTTTGTCAAGATCACCTGCATAGTCTGAGTCAACATATCCAGTTACTAGACTATCTTCACTCTTCTCGAACCTCAAACCAACATCTACGGTCCCTGTAATATACCGTAGAATCCACTTAGCCGCATGCCAATGATCCTTTCCAGGATTATGCATATAGCGACTAACTAAACTAACGGCCTGGGAGATATCAGGTCATGTACACATCATGGCATACATTAAGCTTCCAACAACACTTGCATATGGGACATTCCTCATGTAGTCCCGCTCTTCATCGGTTTTAGGAGATTGCAATGCACTGAGCTTGAAATATGGGGCCATAGGAGTACTCACCGGCTTCGTCTTCGAGTCGATGTTGAAGCGTTTCAGTATTCTCTTCAGATACTGCTTCTGAGTAAGGTGAACCGTACCTTTCACCCTATCTCTGCTGATCTCCATCCCCAGTATTCTTCGTGCTTCTCCCAGATCTTTCATTTCAAACTCATTACTTAATTGAGTTTTTAAGCGATCTATCTCCCCCTTACTTTTACATGCAATTAACATATCATCTACATATAAAAGCAAATAAATGCAAGATCCATCTGCAAGTTTTCTGAAATATACACAATGATCGTATTGGCAACAAGTGTATTTCAGATCCATCATAAAGCGGTCAAACCGCTTATACCATTGCCGAGGTGACTGCTTCAAGCCATAGAGAGACTTCTTCAGACTGCATACCCAATTCTCTTTGCCAGCTTCTTTGAATCCTTCTGGTTGAGATAGATAAATCTCCTCTTCCAGATCACCATGTAAGAAAGCTGTCTTTACATCAAGCTGTGCTAACTCAAGATCATATTGTGCAACTAAAGCTAGCAATATCCGAATGGATGAATGCTTCACAACAGGAGAGAATACTTCACTGTAGTCAATTCCCTCTGTCTGAGCGTAGCCCTTGGCTACCAACCTAGCTTTGTATCGCACTCCATTTTTAGCAGCTTGATCATCTTTCTGATTGAAGATCCACTTACAACCAATTGTCTTATTTCCTTTTGGAAGCGGCACAAGCTCCCAAGTCTGGTTCTGGTGAAGAGACTGCATCTCTTCATTCATCGCCTTTGTCCATTCAACTTGTTCACTGGACTGTATGGCTTCTCTGTAAGTGGTTGGGATCTCACCCCCTTCAGCTGGTAATGCATATGTCACATAGTCTGCATAACGTATCGGTACACGTTTCTCTCGTCTCGGTCTGTTGGTTGCTATTGACTCGGGTTGACTTGGAGGTACTGTGACTGGATTATCAACCTCATCTTGTCCATGCTTTCCCAACTTCTTTGAAATAAACTTCACACTCTGTGAATCATCTGATGTTTCGCCATCACTGCTGCCTTCACTGGAATCTTTATGCTTATGTGACTTAAGCATCTCAGACTCGTTGAATGTTATATCTCTACTGATGACCACCTTTTTGGAGTTTATGCACCAGAGTCTATACCCTTTTACACTAGTACTAAAGCCCAAGAATTTTGCTTTCTTGGCTCTAGGATCAAGCTTACTTTTTTTAGCATGATAGTAAGCAGGACATCCGAAAATGTGTAAAAAGTCATAATCAGTAGCATGTTTACCTCTCCACATTTCAATGGGTGTCTTCCCATTATTGGCAGCTGCTGGTAGTCGGTTGATGAGGTGGCAGGCATATGTCACAGCTTCAGCCCAAAATTTCTTACTGAATCCAGCATTCAGCAACATACATCGCACTTTCTCTAATAAAGTACGATTCATTCGTTCTGCCACACCGTTTTGCTACGGTGTACCTCGTACCGTGAAATGTCTGACAATTCCCTCTCTCCGGCATACTTCCATGAAGGGGTCTGAAGTGTACTCACCTCCATTATCAGATCTGAGCCGCTTGATCTTCCTGCCGGTCTGAGTCTCAACCATTTTCTTCCAATCAAGGAAGATTTTCAGCACTTCATCTTTATTCTTCATCGTATTCACCCACACACGACGAGAATAATCATCAACAAAAGTTACAAACCAATGTTTACCTCCCAAAGATGCATTTTAGGTAGGTCCCCAAACATCGGAATGCACATAGTCAAGTATTCCCTATGTATTGTGTACTACAGTTCCAAACTTGATCCTCCTCTGCTTTCCCAATACACAGTGCTCACAGAAAGACAGTTTACATGTCTTGGCACCTTTGAGTAAGCCTTGCTTTACCAGTGTTTGCAAAGCTTTTTCTCCGGCGTGTCCCATACGCATATGCCAAAGACTGGTGGTGTCGACATTAGTCTCATCTAGCTTCTCACAGCATGTGGAAGCTCTTCCATCAACAGTACTTCCTTGCAAGAAGTACAAGTTTCCTCGCCTTAAAGCCTTCATTGCCACTTGAACTCCCATTAGTACTTTGAGAGTTCCGTCTTCAATGGTGATTCTGAATCCTTTTGAATCCAAAGATCCCAGCGAGATGAGATTCTTCTGCAAGTCCGGAATGTACCGAACTTCTGTCAGAGTCTTGACGCTGCCATCGTGGAGCTTTAACCGAATGCTACCTATTTCCTGAGTCTTACAGGCATTGTCATTGCTCATAAGTACTGCTCCACCCTCAATCTTTGTGAAGTCAGTAAACCAATCCCGATTGTGACACATGCCGATTGTGACACATGTGATAGGTACATCCGGAATCCATAATCCATAATCCATTCATCGGAATGACAAATGGATAATGAACTTGTCAAGGCAAAATCTGAATCATCATCTAAGTCCACGACATTGGCTGTGGTGGGTTGATTCTGCTGTTGTCCCTTCAGCTTGGGACAATCCTTTTTCCAGTGTCCTTTGTTACGACAAAAGGAACACTCGTCTCTGGTGAGCTTTCTTCTGACTGATGAACCACGTGATGTGGCCCGGGTTTTCGATTGAAAACATTTCTTCTTTCCGGGATACCTTGACTGTGGTCTCCCTCTTGTTGTTAGCGCTTCACTTGATGTATCTTGTTGTACCTGCTTATCATTTTTCTGGTACTCATTGCTAATTAAAGAACTAGATACATCTTCAAAACTAATCTTTTCATTCCCATACAGTAGAGTAGTAATTAAATGCTCATATGTATCATGCAAGGAATTTAACAAAAGTAAACTTTATCTCTATCTTGGATTTCAACATCCATGTTTAACAAATCAGCAAGAATTTGGTTATAACTATTCAGATGTTCAGACATAGAAATACCTTCACGAAATTGGAATCTGAAGAGTTTTTTCTTCAAGTGCAAACGGCTCTCAATACTCTTCTTCATGAATTTATCCTCTAATTTCTACCAAACTTTCTTAGCATTTGTCTCTCTCATGACAAAATACTTATGCTCTTTGGTAAGACATAATCGGATTGTACTACAAGCTTGGGTATTATGATTCCTCCAATCCTGATCAGTCATATCATCTGGTCTATCGTCCAACGCAATATCCAACTCTTGTTGGATCAAAACGTCCATCACTTCACACTGCCACATGCCGAAGTTTTTTGTTCCATCGAACTTCTCAACTTCAAACTTGGCATTTGACACTGTGGACCGACGCCCAGAGCTACTGGCATTTTCAGACCTCCTATCTCTTCCAGATCTTTCCATTTGAATTTAGAAAATTTAGACACAAAATTTCAAAATTCTAACCGTACGGATGAGTCTGGAATGATCCAAATAGTTGAAAAGCGCTATTTGATCGTTGAAATCGGATTCCAAATGGCTTAGATCAAGCCGAAAATGGATCTGGAAAACAAGCGGTCCTAATCATCTGGCGCGTGAGTTGCACGCGCGGCAGTAGTGCGAGTGGGAGCGCGTGGGCGCTTGTAGTTCACGCGTCTTTCTCCATCTAGGGCGCGTGGGGCGCGTGAGGTGCGTGTACGTCAAGCGTCGTCAACCTCCGGGCGCGTGTCTGCTCGTGGAGGCGCGTGGAGCGTGAGTTTCAGTCGTCTTCAATCTCTAGATGCGCGTCTGGCGCGTGGATGCAAGCTCCGATCTTCTAGGGGCGCCTGTGGACTCCTCCGACCTCTGTTTTCGATTCCGTTTGCGGCAACGGATTCGTCTCGACGCGAGGAACACCCTGGAGTTGTCAAAAGTTGATTTCAATCAACGTGATTTTTTGGACAGGGCGAACTAGAGCTCTGATACCAATTGTTGCGCCCTCCGGCCTGTCCAAAATCACACAAGACGATATTTAAGTGGTTCAGCAAATTGCCTACGTCCACTGGAGCCTCTTTTACTGAATTTATACGAGATTTAGAAAACTCTACAAATTCTCTCTCTCACTACTCTCTTTCTCTCTAATTTTCCCCACACCCCTATTTGCCCACCTGAGCTCTCCTATTTATAGGAGAGAGCAGCCTACAATCTCTGCGTTAGGTGTAGCAATTTGTGACCTTGCTGCAGAGATTTGTGTTGGTGCCTAATATAACAAAAGAGAGAACGGTGGTGTGCGCCTAATACAAACAAGGAACAAAATGGTGTTGAGCTTAAGGGGTTTGGTGAAAGAGTTTAGTTTCACATTTAGGGTGGTTCAACAGTTATAAGTACATGAGATACTATTGATGCCGAGAGTAGAGACCATATGGATTACGCATGCATGCATGCACGTGAAGCTCTCATAGGCAAATCACAAGTCATAAGAAACAAGCTGGATGGGTCATGATCATGAATATTAATGGTGGCTCGCGCGTATCCATCAAACCTATATATAGTTGCTAAATCGTTGCCAAAACAGGAATTCACAATATCATAGGAAACAAGCTGGATGGTTACAATGACCTCCATTGACTTGTGTTAAGGAAGAGGACAAGGCCACACAAGGCATGGCAGCGTGCAAAGGAGAGGTACCGATCCAGTCAGCACTACACACAAAGCTAAGCACAGCAGAACAATGGAGAAATCTCTAGAAACATGAATTCCTCTATGGTGGGACAGGTGTCAATAAATCCTGCAATCTTGTAAAACCGTAACTCTCTTTCTTTCTCTATATATACATGTAAATGGGCACTGAAATCTGAAAAAAAAAAAAAAAAAAAACAGAGTATATGAAAATACAATTTCCTTTACACATTCTGTCGAGCAGCCATTGTGCACTCAGGGTCTCTTGATTGAATAACATGGAAGAGAACTAAGCCCAGACTAGCAAAAAGCTAGAAGAAACAATAAACGCGAAAGCAAATGATTCAAGAAAAGGTGTCGTATACAAAGCCAAAAGAAGGAAAGAAGAAAAACTTTATAATTTTGGATAAGGAAAGGATTCCCCATTATGATGGACTCACATAGAAAACCTGCACTGAAACGGAAAATTCCGTGCATAAGAGGAACACAGACTTCCATATTAGCAAATAGCCACATTTATAAGCGGCCCTACTACTTTTCCTTCATTAATTTACCATAGGTTCCTCGAGAACTTTAAATATTCCATTCTCCTCTGAATTAAAGAAAGAAATACGTAGCTTTATTTATCAATTTAGTGAATATTCCATTATCCCCCATTTAGTGACCGTAAAAAGCAGATGTTTATCTGGAGAATCAAAGTATGTACCATCAATCCATCCTGACCTGCCAGTTTTGTAAGTTGGGATAGTGAGTTGAGATAAAAGTTAAATAAAATATTATTTTTTTAATTAAAAATAATAGTTGTGAGTGTGTAAGTATCACGCAATCAATTTAAAAAATAAATAAATACGAGACACAACTCATGTACATTGTTTAATTATTTAACAATGGATTCTATTTTTGTAATTTATATACATTAGTATGAGACACAACTCATGTACATTTTAATTTATATATTTTTAATTTACATACGTATTGGATGGGGCCTCATATTTATGTCTATAATAGTTTTCTGAAATAAAATTAATAAAATTAATAGATGTGTATTTATAAAACATTTTAATCATTATGTTTTGCGTCATATTTCTAGTATAGTACTCAAGTCTCCTAATTAACACCCCAACGAATTGACTGAACAATAAAAAATAAAACCATTAATTATAAATATAAAACCTGATTCAAAACATACGTTCTAATTACTTATTACCTTTTTTTATTGGCTTTAAGTTTTGAACTGCATGTTTTATACCGTTTATTCATTTCACTTTTTATTACTTTATTCATTTCACTTTTTCTCCCCTTTTCGGTTTGAATGCCCCTTTAATTTACACATCGTTTCTTCACTGTCCTTTTTTAGTTTTTACGCTTCTTTAGGAAAACAAGGTTATTTTTTCTTCTTGATTTTGTTGCCTCTGTTTTCGGTGTCATCGTGTGGCTATTGTTTTCTTTCTAATTTTGTTCCCATCAATTTTAACGCTTTTTTAGGGAAACATGGTTAACATACGTTCGAATGTTGGTTAATTTGTCTTTCAAATTTAGTTACGGTTTAAACAAACCGTCACTAAAGTTTATATTTAGTTACGGTTTACCAACCGTCATAAATTCTAAACCGATACAAAAACTCAAATATATTGTAGTACATATAGGTAAGTAACGCACTGAAAAATAATATATATACACACTTGTGAAAACCAATTTTATATCTTAACTGTTAATTCTTTTTCTTCTAGGAAAGAGAAAATAATTAGATTTTTTCTTCTTTTGTCTTCGAGTTTCCAATATTCTACTTCTGTAATTGAGGTTTTAATTATTATTCTACTTTTCCATGTTTAAACATATATGTTTGGATAAAAAAATAATTTTTTTTTCTACAAAGTAGAAAATTTTTCATATTGAAACATTAAGATACATATAATTTACCAAAACATAAATCACGAATAAAAACTTATGACATACATTTACACGAATACTCAAAAAGCGCACACCTAATTAGATACATGAACGAATTGCTCACTGATACAAAAGCACACCAATACAAAAGCACGCAATATAGCAACAAAGCACATGAGTTAACAATACTTTAGCATACAGAAAGATCTGTTAACATCCTAACTTGCAAGGATCGAGACTAAAATCTCCATTTAGTCGATGGGCATATTTGAATCCAATCCAAGCAATGGAGCTAGGCCAGCTTATGGAAAGTGGCCAATAGACTCAAGATAGAAAAGACGATGACAAGAAAAGATGATGACAGCACAAAAAAGATGATCTAGAAAAGCTGGAAGGATTTGGAAAGAGAAAGACAGAAAGAAACATGGTGGGGAGTGAGGGGCAGGGAAATAAGTGGATGCAACGGATAGTAGCAATATTGGATCATCCTAACAGTCAAAGATTGAGCCTGTGTTAACCCCTAAGGATTATGGATTATCTGCCATCATCTATTGGTTTTAGTGTTTCATTTCCCATGCTATCAATGGTACCTGTCGAACAATAGCCAGTGCTAACATCAATACTTAAAGATTGCATGGACGTGCTAACTAAGCAGTTGCTCAATCTCTTCTCTGTTGTGATTAGCTTTTATCCTTGATTACTTTTCCTTAATTCTCAATCCATCTAGTTCCACTGCCACTTCCTTCATAGTAGGCCTATTATCTCCTTTAACACTAAGGCTTCTTTTTGCAACATCAGCAACTTTTTTTAGTTCTTCAGCATTACTCCCATTGTAGATGTGATCATCAAGAATTTCCAATAGGCGATCCTCTTCTAGCATAGAAACAAAGTATGTCGCCAAATTTCTCTCACTTTCAGGCCTAAGGAAAGAAATTACTTTCTTACCTGTTAATACTTCAGCTAAAACAACACCAAAACTATAGACGTCACTTTTTTCCGTTAGATGACTTGTAAGTAAGTATTCTGGATCCAAGTACCCACATGTTCCTTGCACCAACGTAGTTAATTCATGTGCTTGATCCAGAGGAACGAGTCTTGAAGCTCCAAAGTCTGATACTTTTGCTGTGTGGTTACCATCCAAAAGTATATTTGCAGTTTTCACATCTCTATGTATAATTGGCATAGACGCTTCATAATGTAAGTATGCAAGGGCTCCTGCAGTTTCTGTAGCTATCTTCAGACGCTTGTCCCATGAGAGTAAGGAAGACCGGCTTTTATCATGAATATGGTCAGAAAGTGTCCCATTTGTGATGAACTCATAGACTAATAAGGGAACTTCTGTTTCCAACAACAACCTAACAATTTGACAACATTCCGGTGGTTGATTTTAGTAAGCAGAACTACCTCGTTTATGAATTGCTCTATCTGACTTTGATCACCAATTTTTGACTTTTTAATTGCAACCACTTTGTTATCTGGCAACACTCCTTTGTAAACAGTTCCGTAGCCTCCTTGACCAAGGATTTTACTTTTGTTGTAATTGTCTGTTGCCTTTTCAAGTTCTTCTGCACTATAGATTTTTGCTGTATCCATAGATCCTGTGTGATTTCGGAGTCGTTGTTGTAACAATAAGCCACCATTTTGCTGGAACCACTTCTCTTTGAGTTTAATGAGTTTTCTTTTCTTGAGTGCCCAATATACCCAGAAAGTTCCCACAAGGAGCACTAAGAGGCTTATGCTGACACCTGTATTTGCATATTCAAAGTTATAACATGCATTTCGGCCAATTAGACAGTTTCGTATCTCTATCGAGAAGGTTACGAACCTAATATGTATTATATTAAGATGAGTCAACCAAGATTTGAAATACAATGTTTGTCAGGCAAATGATCGACAGCAGTAGTTTTCAAAGTAAAATTCAGTGAGGTTGGGAAATAAATTCTTATAAATGTACGTACGTACGTACCCAATGCAATGCTGATGATCTTATTATTAGATTGGCCAAGTACTATAGGCCTGCAATCTGTTCCGTCTTTCCTCCCATCGCCTTCGTATCCCTTGGGACAAGTACATTTGTAATTTCCATCAGTGTTGGTGCATGTTGCATTTGCATTGCAAGGTTTCCAAAGACCCATGCACTCATCAATATCTGAAACACAATATATATATATATATATAGCCGGCCGTCACAAGAAATTTCAATGTTTCCATACGAACTTTAAAATAATAATAATAATAATTATTATGGGGATGTAAAACCACTTGCAAATGTGTTGTATCAATAGATAAAGGATAGCATCACTCTAGAGCAATTAACTAATCGGCAAGCTAAACTGATCAGTCTAATTAAATTAAGTATGAGAGAAAGATGAATGCTATACATCATCCCACACCACGCACTTTATATATTAAAATATTATTTTTTTATTTTTTTATTTTTATTTCATTTTATTCTTATTAAACTAATTGAATTATTCTATTTATCATTTACACACTATATATTTATTATAGAAAAAATGAAAAAAAAATTAAAATAAGTGTGGTGTGTGAAGTGTGAAGATGACAATAAGAATTTTACTTAGAGAAATGATAGTTGCAGTCGTGAATACGCAAGCGCAATGCAATCACTTTAAAAAAATAAATAAATACGAAATTCACATGAAAAAATTTAAATTTTTAATAATAAACCGCTACTCTTTTTCAAAATGATTCCATGATATTTGGACACTCTACGACTGAATATAGCGTTACTCAATTAAGTATTAGATAAAAATGAAGGTATATATATGATCATTTACCTTGGCAACTCTCATGTTCATGATCAGGGATGTAAGGGTTCCCTAGATAACCCTCCGAGCAATTGCAACGATAACCAGGGCCGTTGGTGGAATCATAACAATAACTATGCGTTGCCTTACATGCGTAGCTTCCCTTATTTTTCTGAGCATCTTTGCATCTCTTATTTCCAATTGCCCAATCAAGCACCAGGGGTACAGAACCCCTACTCTTTAAGTTTACGAAATCTAAGGAGGAAAAATTGTATGCTTGTTCATCCACTATAAAGCCGTAACCACATGATCGATCTTTGGATTCTTTGCCAACAGGTAAGGTATCGTTGCTCACTCTCCGAACATTCAAAATATACCCCGTTGCTCCTTTTGGGATAGAAGTCTGGCAGCAACCAATGCCAGAGCAAGACCCGTTAACCACGGTGAGATTTTGGTCACAGAGTGATAAGCATCCAGTGGTGAAGCCCTTTCGTCCCTGATCTGAACCTTGAATATACGTATAAACATCACAACCAACAGCAGTGATCTTGTTCCTCGTTTCTGAGATGCGAAAACTTGACAAATTAAGCAAGGCAGAGATGCCTGTGTAGTCCACAGTTGATCTGGGGATGCAAGCAATATACGCTGATGAACCTTTGGAACCGCAAGGACGGGAATCTGGGTTTTCTAAGTTGCCAGTTGAAGCCTGGGAGCCAGCTTCGAGGAAATCGTACCCATTGTCTGAACGGTGGCGGCCTTTGCAAAGGAGGGCTACGTCGTTTGAGACTCGCAGTTCCCCATTTAGTACTGATATGTCCTCAACAGCTATATCACGGTCCAGAAATGGTATTGCAGGATGGAACGTGTGGTTACACGTGATGAGAAAAGGTTTGTCAAGGGAACAGCCCTCGCTTGTTCCAAATGGGTAGGGGATTTTAATATTTCCACACATACGGTCGCAGATTGATGAGTTTGGAATAGATGCTGCTGTGGCTGCTAAAATTATGAGCCCGAGTAGCAGTTGTTGCAGAAGTTTTCCAACCATAACATCCATGGCTTTCCTTTCCCCCTGCACTCTGCTTTCTTTGTGCTGCAGACAGCTTTAAATGGCCTCTGCTCTGTAGAAGTCAATTAGGTACGTACCTTTAGCGAGACTGATTAGGATGAGTTAGAATTTTCATTCAACACAAAACAGCAAGAAATATGTATCAATACAAGCAGCTTGAGTTTTCTTTATATGGTTCGTTAAGCAACATATAAATATAGCAAACAGGTCATGTACGTTAATCCATAAAACCAGAACAACCCATTCACTGACACCAAATGAGAGTATATAACACATTAACAGTACAACACATAACTTGAGTATAGTATGCAGCACCACAAACATGCAGCAACATGATTAATTGGATGGAAATTGGGAAAGAACAACCGTATGGCGTTGACAAAATGCATGCTGCTCGGGTTGTAGAAGAGAGAAACAAATAAAAACAGGCAGCTATAACCGCGTGTAGAATGTACCAACAAAAACAAATTATAGGATTTAAGCCACGTTAGACACAGAGAAGGGAATTCCAGCCAAAAACTCAAGGGAACACTGCTCCGAATAGAGTTTTAATTAGCCTTTAGGTTTGTTATTTTTATATCCATTTTCAGGGAAGTAAAAGTCATTTTCTTTCTTGAGCAGTAAAGGGGAAAATTGCATGAGAAGAAGATAGGTTTCTTGATAGCAGATCTATGAACCTCACCTCTCCCACTTGAGCACAATAGGATCATTAGCCACTTCCTTCAGCTGCCCCGCTTTCCCTTCATTTGCTCTCTTAAGAACTTTGAAACAATCTAATCTTCTTTAAAGAAGAAAGAGATACATATATAGACTTGTCTGATCCTATATCGAACCAACTTAAGCCTTTTTCCCTTGTTGGTTCAACAAAATATGATCTCTTATTCAAAAGAAAAGTAAGAGCATCCCCATCCGGGTCTGCATATGGAAGTTTTCCCTATAATTTAGGGATTTTTTTAGGGTTTTGCAATAAAAACACCCCACATCCCGTTCCCCATTTTGCGATCTATCTTTCCGGTCTGTACAGGAAATCCCCATCTTTGGGGACCTACTGTACATCCGCATCGTGTATTTGGCTCCTGTTTCTCACCTTCCGTCCCGCGTGTTCTTCCCTCTCGCTAGGGTAAACGGTTTGCTCCTCACAGTTCAAGCACCATCGACGCACCAGTGAATCGCCGAACTTGTATGTACGGTTAGTTTTCTTTGTCTTGCTTACTCTTGATTTTCTTCGTGATTTTCTTCGTCTTGGTATCGAGGCAGTAGTTTGAATTGAAGGCTGGATTTATTTTATATCTGGAGTTCCAAAGGAATTTTGTCTTGGGCTCAATGTGTTCAACTTTGGATTGAAGATCTGGGGTTTTCTTATGAAACCCGGGTTCCCAAAAAATAAGGGGTTATACGAAAATTGGGGATGTGTGGGAATTCTGTGTTGGGATTTAGGAAATTTTACGATTCATACTCGATTAAATACCTAAGTTCTGAAAATATCTATCTATATTTATTGGGGCAAAAGATAGCTTGAATCTGAGCTTTGAAGACCATTTCTGAAAATATCGAAGAAATATCGAAGAAATTTTAATGGGGCAAAAAATACCCCATAAAATGATCAAAATCATTATTCCGATTCTGTGAATTCCATTCTCTCTCTCGGTGGCTGAATTTTCGAGCTTGGAGCTTACTAGCTTACGAAAGACTCTGCTTTGTGGCTTTGTCAATTTTTTTCTTAATCCTGTTTCATTGATTTATTTTCCTGGTTTTTCCTGGGTTATGAATTGTGAAATTCCCAATGTACCCCTGTAAAACCACGAAATTGTCTACCAATTTCCTTGAACAAATTAGTTAGATCTTAATTATAAAGATTATGTAATGAATCAAAATACTTTAAAATAAATAATCAAACTTGCAAGACACAACGATTGGTTACGAAGGGAAACCCTTTAAAGAACTCTTTAAAGGTAAAACCCTACGGGGCAGCCAAACCCAGGAAAGTCAATCTCATTATTTGAAGAACAATTACAAGTAATAATCAATTACAAACCCTTTGCAATTCGACTCTCTTACTTGCCTAGACAAACGACCCGTTTGTCTTCTACCACGGTAGCAGCCAGAACCTCTGGTGATCTTCAAATGTTGACCTCCCTTCTGGAACTCCAAAGGCTGAAACTCAATCGATGTTGCTTCCCACTCAAGAAGATATGAAAAATCCCATGAAAATTCTCAAGTGAATTTTCTCTCATAAACACACAGAATATCCTCTGTAAAATTCGTGGCTTGAAGTCCTTAAAGAGATACAAAACCGAGTCCCCTTTAAATAGAAGATCTGAAAAGAGTTCTAGTTGCAGTAGGACTCTGCTGACGGTTAGCAACAGACGCGAAAACGCGTCCCGACGGACTGCTAACACTTCGGGATAACTTCTTCTGATATAGACTGAATTCTGTTCCAATTTCTTCTAGATAATTGTACTGCTAACAGAACTCGATTTTGACTTCAGGAACTTATCTAAACAACTCCTAATATTTCTAGATAGACTTAACATTGTTTAGACATAAATCAATAATTATTTTTACATTCATCCAACAATAATAAATAATATGATAAGATAAGCCTTATCATTTACTCATCTAATCCTAGCCAACTTTTTTGCCTTTACAATCTCCCCCTTTGGCGGATTGATGACGAAACCAGTTTGATGAATGTAGATTTCCTGAAAATATGTCAACTATCAAATCACAAAAAAGTATAGAATATTATAAAGAGTTGTGATTTAATAAAACCAGAATGGTCAGTTAGCTTAATCAAAATACATGCCCAATTGTATCTGCATTACAGTCCCAAAAAAAAATAACATGATAAGTTTTTCAAATGTACTCCCCCTTAGATGCTGCTGCTCCCCCTCAAACGTTTCTCCCCCTTTTTGTCAACAATCAGCCATGGAGGGCTATACTTCCTCGTCAGAATCTGCTACGCTTGCCATAATGTGTTGGACATCCAAGGACAGTTGAACTAGTCGATCATTTGCTTGTACACAATCAGAGCGTACTGCAGCCAATTGTTGCTCCAACTTGGACTGACTGGCCTCCCACTTGGCTGTAAAGCTATCCATCTTCTGAGATAACAAGGTGAGTTGCTCAAGTAGTTGTGAGGTGGGGATGGATGGTTCAGGTGGAGAGGATGCTGACTCAGTAGTAAGGGGGCGCTTCTTAGTGATGACAGCTGCTGATTTAACCACGGTTAAGGCAGAAATAGGCCCTGGCAGCTTCATGGTGGGTTCATTCGCTCGAAGGGGCACTTTTGCAATCATGGCCAATTTTGTAATTAGACTTCCAAAGGGGAGATTTAACTCTTTTTCCACATGGGAGCGATGAATAATATCAATGACATGTCGTGGAAAATCAATAGACACACCAGTAGCAAGAGCATACATAAAATAAGCTCTTTCTAGAGAAATTTCAGTGTGACGACTAATGGGCCAGAGATTGGTCAAGACAATTTTGGCCAGAAGCCGATACTGAGGAAGCATATTGTGAAGGGGTAGTCTGTGTGTCTTGGCAGTCCATTTGGGGCCAGTGACACCAACAAATAGATTGCGCATTGCAGTCTTGGTTGGGGCTCCCATGCCCTTATATGGATATAGAGGGGATTCAACCTCAGGAAGAGTAAATAGATTGCGGAGAATAGCAGGAGATACCTCAATCTGAATCCCACGAATAGTAGAGATGATGCTATGATCATCTAAATTGAAGTGGGCTATATTTGAATAAAATTCCCGGACCACCTCAACACAAGGTGTAGGAAGGGCATGAGTGAGCTTCTCCCAACCTCTTTCAATGAATATTTGGCGGATAATTT
Organism: Carya illinoinensis; assembly: GCF_018687715.1. NCBI lineage: Eukaryota > Viridiplantae > Streptophyta > Magnoliopsida > Fagales > Juglandaceae > Carya > Carya illinoinensis. The sequence goes on from NC_056766.1 coordinate 3,488,413, forward strand.
GGAAGTCATCCGAAGGAAAATCATGGATGCTTACCTCCCGCTCACCCAAGACGGGTCTCTTGGAAAAGGTATTCCTATAGGCATTTTCGGCTTCAATGGAGGTGAAGCGATCAGTAGGTGCTTCTGTGGGCACAGGCATCGATGGTGATGGAGATGGAGGAGGGGCAGAAGTGTCGCCTAATTGCATGGGTTCAAGTGATGGGACATCCTCACTTGAAGAGTGCTCGGATGGCACCGGAGTAGTGAACTTTTTGCGTTTTGCCCTTTCTTTGAATCTCATCTGAAATAGTACAAGAATCAGGTTTAGAAAGATAATTCTCAAACCTTATAGAGGATAAGAATAGATAAGACAAAAAAATGTGATATTAAAAGGTGGGTTGGTGTTTTTTTTTTTTTGTTTTTATAAGCTTGAACGTTGAGAACAACCCAAACACAATATGTGCAGAAAACCTTACTATGTATAGATAAGAAAGAGCCATCCTAACAAGTGCCCAAAACAAAAGAGAGGTGAGTCAGGAAAAAACACAAACACTTGGTGTGCACCCGTGGGAGAAAAAAACAGAGAATCCGTGTGTAATAGAGATTTGTCCTCAATACATGCATAGAATGAGAAGAATCAATACACACAACCTAATTCCGAGTAGTGTAGCTCAATCCAACAACCAAGATAAAAAAAAATAAAACCCTTCACCGAAACTGTAGATATCAACAAAAACCGAAACTTGAGAGAAGAAAAGAATAAAAAAAAACAGAGGATCCGAAAATACTTACCTTGAAGATGGAAGGATGGAGAAATGAGAGTGGAAAGAGCACCGTGTATGGAGGATTAGGGGGAAGGAAGCAAGCTGCTGTGAAAATGGGTAAGGGGAGGCTTATGAGAATCGGGCTGAGTGTAGGAAACAAAGGCCAAGAGGTATGCTTAAGTGTTTTAAAAGAAGACCCTCCCCGTGCACGTGCTGGACCAAAGAGTCCTATTAGGACTTCTACACTTAGGCATAAAAGACCCGATACATGTATGCAACACACTGGGAACCCCCCTTTTTTTTTTTTTTTTTTTTTTTTAAACAGAACAAAGCAATGAAAAAACAAACTAAAAAAATTTTTTTTTTTAGAAAAAGATTTGTTTTTTTTTTTTTTTTTTTTTTGGTTTTAAAAGGAACATGCCTAAAATCATCTTAGTTTGATCAAGTCAGACTATACCAAAAAAAATCAATAATCCTTAGCCCACTCATGTTTGTAACAGTCTCTTTGTGGATGTTCACTCCTCATAGAATCAGTAATGCCAAAGTTCAGGTGAGTGTGTGAGTGAGTATACTTATATCATAGCATGTTATGAGCTTTCACCCTCTTTTTTTTTTTGTTTATTGCTCTCTTTTGTGTTATATTTTTGATACCTTTGTTCAAAGAAAGGTAATATATTTTTTTATAAAGATGCTCACTAGAGTTTGTTTCTTGACCTTAAAAGTCAAACTTTATGCTAGGGCCTAGATACATATGCATCTCCTCCAAACACTAGTTTGTACACCACCTTTGTTCATGTTGGTTGCTCATCTTTTTCCACAATGATTGGAGCAACGATTTTTTCTGTAAGAACTCAAGGTGATAGATCCGTGTAGGGTGTTTGTCTTTTTCCGCAATGAATAAACACCGACTTTTGCTATATGGATCACTCTTTGTGTTTGGCAAGAAGATAGCTCTTTAAAGAAGTACTAGGTTCAACTAGTATTAGTCAATTCAAGGCATGAACTCCCTCTTGATGAGCATCCCCTTTTTTTTTAAAAAAAAAGAATGCTTACATATAGGTTCCTCACAGTGCATAAAGATGAACTTTGCCAAAAAGACCTATAGGGTTAGTACACTTAAAGAGAGCTGCACAAAGAGGAGTAACACATAAGATCAGAAAAATTTTTTTTTAAAGCAATTCCATACATGCTCAACCTGTGATGTAATAAACATGTACCTTAAAGAAAATACCCAACCCAGTTTTTTATAAGATTTTTTTTTTTTAAAACAGGAAAAAAAAAACTGAAACATTTATGCTTTTAAAGAAAGGGAAAACAAAAAAAACTGGAAAAAAGATCCTAAACTAGTAGGATAGGAAACTCTCACTTGGGATCACATATACCAATGGCTTTTCGTAAAAACTCAAATCTAAGACCATCCAAAGGTTTAGTAAACAAGTCAGCCAGTTGATGTTCAGTAGGCACATGTTCCATGGATATAATTTTAGACTCAACCAAGTCTCTTATAAAATGATGTCGAATATCAATGTGCTTGGTCCGAGAATGCTGGACAGGATTTTTGGAAATACTTATAGCACTTGAATTATCACAATATATTGTCATGGTGTCTTGAGAAAAACCATAATCATCAAGCATTTTTTTCATCCATAATAGCTGAGTACAACAACTCCCTGCAGCTATGTATTCAGCTTCAGCAGTGGATAAAGAAATATAATTTTGCTTTTTACTCATCCAAGCTACAAGATTTCCACCTATATAAAAACACCCACCCGTAGTACTCTTCCTATCATCAGCATTCCCAGCCCAATCAGCATCCGAATAGCCAACAAGTGTAAGATTAGTGTCTTTTGAGTACCATATCCCATAATCAACAGTGGCATTAAGGTATTTTATGATTCTTTTTACTGCAGTAAGATGGGATTCTTTAGGATTAGCTTGAAATCTAGCACATACACCAACACTGAAAGCTATATCAGGTCTACTTGCTGTAATATATAAAAGACTTCCTATCATGCTTCTATAGAGAGTGGGATCAATATTTTTACCTGTGGAGTCATTGCTGATTTTCACTGAAGTGCTCATGGGAGTCCGAGCATTGCTTTTTCCTTCCATTCCAAACTTTTTAACAAGATCTCTTGCATATTTAGATTGTGAAATAAATATTCCTTCTTTACATTGTTTTACTTGAATACCCAAGAAGAAATTTAACTCACCAATCATACTCATCTCAAATTCAGATTTCATTTCATTTGCAAAATTATAAGCAAGAGATTCAAGTGTTGCTCCAAAAACAATATCATCAACATATATTTGAGCAATTAAGAGTTGTTTACCTGATCTTCTTATGAATAAGGTCCTATCAGCTTGTCCTCTAACAAAATCATGATCAAGTAAGTAGGCGGTTAACCTTTCATACCAAGCTCGAGGTGCTTGTTTCAGCCCATACAGCGCCTTCTTCAACCTGTAGACATATTCAGGGTAGAGATGGTTAACAAATCCTTTTGGTTGGTTGACATATACCTCTTCTTGTAGCACTCCATTTAGGAAGGCACTCTTGACATCCATTTGATATAATTTGAAGTCTAGATGACAGGCAAGTGCTAGTAGAATGCGAACAGATTCTAACCGGGCCACAGGAGCAAATGTTTCATCAAAATCAATCCCTTCTACTTGTGTGTAACCTTGTGCAACCAGCCTTGCTTTATTTCTCACAATAGTACCATGCTCATCGGATTTGTTCTTAAAGATCCACTTAGTCCCAATTATGTTAGAATTTTCTGGTTTAGGAACTAACTCCCATACATCATTTCTAGTAAATTGATGGAGTTCTTCATGCATGGCGTTGACCCAACTTTCATCATTTAGTGCTTCTTCGACTTTCTTGGGTTCAACCTGTGACAAATAACACACAAAAGAAACCTGATTTAGTACTCTTCTTCTAAGTCTCATACCTCCTTCTAGCTCACCGAGAATGTTTTCTTTAGGATGATTTTGAGTTATTCTTGAAGAAGGTTCTTTGATTTGTGGATTTTGTGGTGTTTCCTCTATATTATCTTCCTCATTCTGCACTTGTAAGTCTTCTCCACTGGTCTGCCACAGTTCCTTCATATTCTCAAGCTCCTTCATGGTAGTTTCTGCTGAAATGTCATCCACAACTACGTTAATTGATTCCATAACAGTTTGTGTACGTAAGTTGTAAACTCTATAAGCCTTACTATTTGAGGAATAGCCAAGAAACAATCCCTCATCACTTTTGCTTTCAAATTTATGATTGTTTTCTCTGTCTTTTAGAATATAACACTTGCTACCAAAAATTCTGAAATACTTTACCGTAGGCCTTTTATTTTTCCACAAACCGTAAGGTGTTTGATTGGTGCCGGGTCTTAGAACCACTCGATTCAAGATATGATTTGCTGTATTCACAGCTTCTCCCCAAAAATATAAAGCCATCTTCTTGTTGCTTAACATTGTTCGTGCCATTTCTTGGATTGCTCTATTTTTCCTTTCCACCACTCCATTTTGTTGTGGAGTGATAGGTGCAGAAAATTCTTGGTGTATTCCCTGTTCATCACAAAAAGAAGTAAAATTAGTATTCTCAAATTCTCGACCATGATCACTGCGTATTCTAGAGATAGAAACTTCCTTCTCTATTTGTAGTTTCTTGAACATCTTTTTGGCAAGATCAAAAGCTTCAGATTTTTCTCTTAAGAGCATTATCCATGTGAACCTTGAAAAATCATCTACAATCACCATGATATACTTCTTTCCTCCAAGACTCTCAGTTTGTGTGGGACCCATCAAATCCATATGCAATAGCTCAAGAGGCCGAGAGGTAAGAATATAAGAAATCTTCTTTTGTTGGGCTCTAGTTTGCTTTCCTTCTTGGCATGCTCCACATACTATTTTCTTCACTTTTATTACCTTGGGCAGTCCATCAATAATTTTTCTTTTTGAGATTTTTGACAAATTTTTAAAATTAATATGCCCAAGGCGTTGATGCCATAATTCAGCTTCATCAAGTGTGACTCTATGACATTTCTCCAATGGTTTTGGAGAAATTCCATAACAATTGTCTGTAGTTCTAGTACCTTTTAAAACCCATTCTCCACCTTTATCATATAGGTTGCACGCATCCTTTGAAAACTGCACAGAAAAATCATTGTCACAAAACTGACTAATGCTAAGTAAATTAGCTTTCAAACCATTAACAAATAAAACATCATGCAACACAGGTAGTCCTGGTATTTCAATACTCCCTTTCCCTTCTATGACAACCTTGCTCCCATCTCCAAAAGTCACGGTGCCTCCATGAGATGCTTCAATTTTTTTAAATAAGTTTTTGGCTCCAGACATGTGCCTAGAACAGCCGCTGTCCAGGTACCACAGACAATCTTCCTTTGATTTCAGTGCTGTGTGAGCAACAAGACATATTGCATCTTTCTTTCTCACCCATTTTGTCTTGAGTATTGACTTGTGTTTTTCCTTGTTTTGAAGGCAAATATCTGCTAGTTCCCCAAGCTTAAGATTTATGAGACTGATTTGTTGACTTATGTCATCAACTTGAGTCTGTAGGCTCTTCTCTTTTCTTTTTCCTTCAGATTTCTGCACTTGATTCATGTTAAAACAATGTGGTCTTATATGACCTATTATTCCACACTTATGACATGTAGGGACAAATTTATCATGCAGATTTTTTGAATAAACTGGCTTAAGTTCAGCATGATTTGAAAAACTCTTACCTTGACTTCCTTTAACAAAAACAATACCTTTGGAGGTTGTAGCAGCAGATGATGAGGCAGATTTTTCTTTTCCTTTAGAAGTCGTGTATCCTAGACCAGTTCTGTCACTATTCATTTTTTGAAGACTCAACATTTCTTCTAATTTTTGTGTTGCTGTTTTTTCTTCAACCTTTTTCAATTCCTTTTCTAGTGCAGTATTTTGATTTTCTAACCTGGCTATTTCATTCTCAGAGACTTTTAAAGCTTCAGACAGGTTGTTTTTCTCACTTTCCATATCAGTGAACTTTTTATACAACTTCTTGTTGAGTTTCTTTAATTTAATCACTTCTTCACACACATCATTGTAAGCCTCCTGTAAACTTAGTTCTTGATCAGCCTCAACAACTGATACATTTGAATCGCTGTATTCACAACTACTTTCAGATTTTGTCAGTGTAATATCAGGAAAATCATTCACAATAGTAGAGAAAGCCATAAAAGATTTTTCATCATCAGAGGATGAATTTTCAGAATCTGAACTATTACTAAGTGTGACATTCAATGCTTTCCCTTTGTTTTTCTTGAAGTTTGGACATTCAACTCTTATATGACCATACCCAGAACATTCATGACACTGAACTTTATCTTTTTTCTCAGTTTTTTCTTTTTTCCAATTTTCAGTTTCATTTTTCTTAGCAAAAACATTTTTTCCTCGTTTTTGTTTACCACTTTCTTTATTAAACATGAACTTTCTGAATTTTCTAGCAAGTAAAGCAATCTCTTCATCGTTCAGACTTTCTTCATCAGAAATATTTTTATAGTTTTCTTCTATAGTCTTTAAAGCAATGGACTTACCTTTTCTTGTTTGAGGAAGTGAAGATTCATATGTTTGCAAAGAACCCACCAGTTCTTCTACCTTTATTGCATCCAGATCTTTACTTTCTTCAATTGCAGTAACTTTGGGTCGAAATCTTTCAGGTAAAGACCTTAGAATCTTTCTTACAACTCTTGAATCTTCCACCTTTTCTCCGAGATTGAACCTGGAATTCACAATATCATTTAGTTTAGAATAAAAATCATCAAAACTTTCCTCTTCCAGCATTTTAATCTCCTCAAATTTGGAAGTTAGCAATTGTAATTTTGAGTTCTTCACAATTTTTGTTCCTTCATGTGTAACCTCCAGGATATCCCATGCCTCTTTAGCAATCTCACACATGGAGATTCTCTTAAATTCTTCTGGAGATACAGCCATGAATATAGCATTCAGCCCCTTGCTATTCCAATTACAGTTGGTGATTTCTTCTTTTGTCCAATCATCAATATTTGTTTCTGGTCTGATCCAACCTCGTACAACCGCATTCCACACTCGCTCATCTAATGATTTGAGAAAGGCTCGCATGCGTACTTTCCAATATGCATAATTTTCACCATTGAAGTGCGGTGGGGCAGTCAATGATGACATATTGCAGGGGCACGGATCACACTCGAAAGAGTGAACCACGCTCTGATGCCAATTGAAATTCCCAATGTACCCCTGTAAAACCACGAAATTGTCTACCAATTTCCTTGAACAAATTAGTTAGATCTTAATTATAAAGATTATGTAATGAATCAAAATACTTTAAAATAAATAATCAAACTTGCAAGACACAACGATTGGTTACGAAGGGAAACCCTTTAAAGAACTCTTTAAAGGTAAAACCCTACGGGGCAGCCAAACCCAGGAAAGTCAATCTCATTATTTGAAGAACAATTACAAGTAATAATCAATTACAAACCCTTTGCAATTCGACTCTCTTACTTGCCTAGACAAACGACCCGTTTGTCTTCTACCACGGTAGCAGCCAGAACCTCTGGCGATCTTCAAATGTTGACCTCCCTTCTGGAACTCCAAAGGCTGAAACTCAATCGATGTTGCTTCCCACTCAAAGCACGATCACACTCAAGAAGATATGAAAAATCCCATGAAAATTCTCAAGTGAATTTTCTCTCATAAACACACAGAATATCCTCTGTAAAATTCGTGGCTTGAAGTCCTTAAAGAGATACAAAACCGAGTCCCCTTTAAATAGAAGATCTGAAAAGAGTTCTAGTTGCAGTAGGACTCTGCTGACGGTTAGCAACAGACGCGAAAACGCGTCCCGACGGACTGCTAACACTTCGGGATAACTTCTTCTGATATAGACTGAATTCTGTTCCAATTTCTTCTAGATAATTGTACTGCTAACAGAACTCGATTTTGACTTCAGGAACTTATCTAAACAACTCCTAATATTTCTAGATAGACTCAACATTGTTTAGACATAAATCAATAATTATTTTTACATTCATCCAACAATAATAAATAATATGATAAGATAAGCCTTATCATTTACTCATCTAATCCTAGCCAACTTTTTTGCCTTTACAAATTGCTTCCCTTCTTTCTTTGCTTGTATGCATTGTGATATGGACATGGGAGAGCACCATTCTGCGATATTTCCATGGAATATTAAGGAGTAATTATTTGTGAATGCTACCATATTTAATGGTTTTTGCTATGGATGCTCGAGAGGCTGACGCTTTCCATTCAAAGTCTCAAATATCCTAGTTTGAACCGGATGCACCAAGTTTATTATGGTTAATAGATCCCATCATAATTTCAGGATCTTTTTAATAACTAGTTTGTTCTGTCTGAAAGGGGAAGGAAAAACCATTGAAGATGAAAAAAACCATTGAAGATGGAAAAAAAAAAAAAAAAAAGTGCATACATTACACAGTGTGATATGTGCTTTCATTCAAGATGAAAAAACCAATGAAGATGAAAAAAACATCTGCCATTGAGGTTGTGATATGTGCTTAGTGCACTTTTTCAAATTCTGTGTTTGGCATTCAATTGATGTTGTCCTTAAGGTTGTGATATGGACATGGGAGAGCATCATATCTTGTTTCCTTTACTATGCTTGAAATTGTACCATTCTAAGCCTCAATTATATGTAAATATAACCTGCTTTGTTCTTTGGTTTTGTGCTATCTTGGTGGTGCTTTGTTGCTTGTGCTGCGAAAGGGCTTGGTTTGTTACACTAGCTATGAATTTGGAAATTTTCATTTTTACAGCATTGAGAATTTACATGGAGGGGGGAATATAATTAGGCTGTGTTTGGTCATTTGCAGTGTTTCGTGTCATTCGGGGGAGGGGGGAATATAATTAGGCTGTGATGATGGGGTTAATTCAGAAGTGTAATTGGGGCCCCATCGATATGGCGGGGTAATCGTTACTTGAATAGGCCAAGTTGCAGTTTGTGGTACTCTCCATAAACTGCAATTTCCATTCGGGTGAGGTTTTGCAGCCATTCGATGTTAGACTCCTAGATTACGCATGTTGTCCATATTTACACCATTCTGAGCCACATTTATTGTCTTATTCAATATGGGGAACCGGATGGGAATGCTCATATTTTTTGTTTTGTGATTTGCATGCTTTTGTTGTTGTTTGTATTCTGTTGCGATAGTTGTGTAATGTGTAAATTAAACCCCCTCGGCTGTGATGATGACAACCGCATGTTAGGATTAGGGAACCGGATGGGAATGATCCACCTTTTCATTATTTTTTTAGCGATGGATTCTCAAGACTCTGGACATATGTACTTCACCAACCTCCTTAGCCAAGATCCTCAACTCGATGCCTCTCCACCCTTACCCCCTAACGAGCCTAACGGCGTTAGAAAATCAGTGAGGGGTGCAAACTTCACCCCTGAAGAAGACAAGTTACTTGTCTCCGCATGGCTAAATTGTAGCCTTGATGCCGTTCAGGGAACAGATCAGAAACATTCCCAACTTTGGGAAAAAATCTTTGAGTACTTTCAGCAATATAAAGAAACCACAAATAAGCGGACAATAAAGTCCTTAATACATCGGTGGTCGGTTATTCAAAAGGCCACGAATAAATTTTGTGCGAAACTAGCTCAAGTTGAAGGGTGAAATCAAAGTGGCATGACTGAGCAAGATAAGGTAAAAATACCATACGCTTACTTATTTTACAAGTAAAATATTTTTTCATTTTCAGTGGTTTAACATGGATTTTATTTGTTTAAATACAAGTTTGAGAAGGCGAAGATTATGTACCAATCACTAGAGAAATGCAGTTTCCAGTTTGAGCATTGTTGGCACCTATTGAAGGACCAACCTAAGTGGATTTGGCGCGCCACAAAGGATGTGACGCCGCGAAGGAAGACGATGTCCCCGTCCCTGACCCCGACCTCAACTCGATGTTCCGCCGCTACGGAGGATCCGTTTTTTGATCTCGAGACGGAGACTGTGATAGAAAATGAAGTTGCTAAATTGGACCGACCAATGGGCAGGAAAGCTGAAAAAGGGAAACGAAAGGCCCAAGGCAAGCACGCAGAGGAAAATTTCCAACTTAGAAAGATGAAGTATACTCTTTTAGAGGAGTCACGTGCTCAGGAGAAAGAGTTTTATCGCCTTAAGGCCGAAAAGATGGAGTATGACAAGGAGAAGGAGGAAAAAAAATTACGTCAAGAGGATGAAAGACTGAGGTTGGAGGCTGAGAAAGTGGAGCTTGCGAAGAAGGAATCAGATCAGCGCATTATGATGATGGATGTGAGTGTCATGCCAGAAATGCAACGGCTATATTTCCAGCAACTCCAGAGGAAAATCATGATGAGACGCAGTAATGCCCGAGATTTGGATTGATTGTAATGTAATTTTTTTATTGTACTTTTGATGATAGTTTCCTGTTATACTTTTGTGCAAGTAAATTGGATGCCATAATTTCAGAAACAATTATAAGTTATGCCAAATTTAATCCACTATTACATGAAAGAAATACGAGGCCACTGATACCGAGAAAAAAATACGTGAAATTTTATATTCAATACGTGACTTGGTTCAAAACCATTAAAAAAACGGATAAAGAATACTAAATAATAAAACATGGCCATCACGTTAGAAAATGCACTAATTAAATATAAAAAATTATTATTTTTATAATACGAATTTCGGTTTAAAAAATGTTGTATTTGATAGTCAAAACCGTAAAAAAATTTTATAGAAATTGATATTTGAAAAAAAAGATAATAAGACGAAAGAGTTAGTAGTTAAAATTGTAAATGGAAGAGAGAGAAAAAAGTAATAAAAAAAGAATAGAGAAATATTATTTAATAGAATAGAGATAGGGATAGGGAATGGGATGTGGGAGGTTTTTAGAAGATGAATAAAATTTAGGGATAAATTTGAGGAAAGGTGATTTTGAGTTAAATTATAGGGATGGGGATGAGGATCCGGATGAGGATGCTCTAAGAAGGAAGAAAGCAATGTTTTTAACTTTGAATAAGCAAAAGATTCCCCAATTCTATCATGATTGTGGCATATATATAAAGTAAGTATCCTATGCATTCCTCAAGCACCAAGAAGGTCGAACCAATTTAAGCAATTAAGGTGAAGCCAATACATTTATACTCCAATTATGGAATGTTTTATCCTTTATGTATCAAATTATTAAACTAAAAAATATAGCCTTTAATTATAAAAAACGGACATATAATACTCATATTGAACTTCAACCGTTAAGATGAATAAAAAAATGCAAGCTGTACAATATTGACGGTCAAATATAAGTGAGATATATATATATATATATATTTTTGAAGGGTATAAGTGAGATATTTACATTCTCTACACTTAACTTCTTTTATAGCTCCAAATATATATAAAGAGGTGATTGAATATGTGATTGAATATGCTTTGTCATTGCAGAAAGCTTATAAAGAGCTGCAGGTTTCTGAGTGTAAAGAGGCCAAGCAAGTGTGCTGTTGGAAACCCCCTCCATGATTTGGTTACTTGAAACTGAATATGGTTGGTGCCATGTTTTTTAACCAAAGGAAGGCTGGTGTGGGGGTGGTCCTAAGAGATGAAATAGGGGATGTTATTATAGCATGCAGTAAGATAGAAAATGAGATGACAAACCTAGAAAATGTTCAAGTTTTAGCAATGTTAAGAGGGCTGCAGTTTTGTGATTGTTGAACATAAGGTTTCAAGCTTTGTGTAATTATATATCTACACATGGATTTTGATGATAACAAATGAATTCAAAGAATGAAAGAGTCTCAAGCTCAAGTTGTCCACACAATGGAGTCAAGCACATCAAAGAACCAAGCATGAGCAAGAAGGGAACAAATTCACATTAAAGTCATAGAGTAATATGTAAATCTCTTAAAAATTAGAAATTAGGATTAAGGCTCAAAAATTAATATTTTATCATAAAGCATTAAAATACATTTTCCACATGTGCATGAATATTTTGAAAATTTTGAAAAATGATTGATTGTCATCTTTCACATGTGCATACATTGATTAAAGGATTGAACTTTGAAAATATTAAAGATGATTGATTGTCATCTTTCACATGTGCATGTTTTATTTGAATATTTTCAAAAGTGATTGATGCTTTTTTTGACTTATACAAAAGGTAGATGATTTTGTTTGAAAAATTTGAAAAGTAAAATATGCTCCTTTTGTCATATGCAAAAAGTAAAAGATTAGGTTTGAATCTTTTGAAAAGTAAAGTGTGCTCCTTTTGTCATATGCCAAAAGTAAAAGATTAGGTTTGAAGTTTTTGAAAAATGAATGATGTTGTCTTTGACAATTGAAAAAGAAGAACCTTTTATTTGAATTTTTTGAAAAAGTGAATGATGTTGTCTTTAACATGTGAATCTTTTTAAATTTGAATATGAAATCTCATATGCCTATAAATAGATCATTTGAGAGCTTCACATTTACAAGATTTAGAACATACAACATTCATTCAAAGCTTTCATTCTTTCTTCTCTAAGCATTGAGCCTTAATTCTTGTTCATTTTGAGAGATATAGTTTACGCTGTATTGTTCTTATTTCACTCATTGAGGAGTGTTTTCTGATAATCTACCCACTATCAACTCTTGTATCAGAAAAATGGGTGTGTATAACCCTTGTGCATGTAGAAAGTATTCTACACGGGAAATAGTTGAATCACCACGTGTAAGGTGATTGCAAGTGTAGAGGATGTTCTACACGGATCCTTTGTAGCGGTGTTGTTCAAAGGTGTAATAGGTTTCTATCTCCACCTGAAAGAGATTGAATAGTGAATTCGGGAATCCTCAAGGGGTAGCTTGAGGCGAGGACGTAGGCAGTGGGGCCGAACCTCATTAACATACTGAGTTTGCTTCTCTCTTACCCTTACTCTTTATATTTATTGTTATTTCATATTTTGTTTATATTTTATATTATATATTTGATTTATAAGTGTTATTTTTTTTAATACAACTCAATTCACCCTCCCTCTTGTGTTCGTCATCTGGGCTACAATTGGTATCAAAGCTAAGAGCTCTATTATAAGATTAACTATCTTTTGAGTTAAGATCTTATGACTAACATTTCAACTTCATTTGGTGAAGGTCAATCTAGGAGTCGGCCTCCACTCTTTTGTGGAGATAATTACTCATTCTGGAAAGTTAGAATGAGAATATTTCTTCAGGCTCAAGGTCGAGAAATTTGGAAATGTATTGTAAATGGACCTTATATTCCAACAAAAGTAGTTGATGGAGTAAAGGTCAAAAAGGAAGAAGAAGAGTTTGATCGTGAAGACGATAGACTTTATACTTTGAATTTAACTGCTATGAATTTATTATTTAATGCTCTCAATGGAAATAAGTTTAATAAAATAATGACTTGTGCTACGGCAAAAGAAATTTGGGATAACTTGGAAGTTACTTATGAAGGAACTTCGCAAGTCAAGGAATCAAAAATTTATATTCTTACTCATGAATATGAAATGTTTAAGATGAATGATGATGAATCTATTTCTAGTATGCACACTCATTTTACTAACATCATAAACAGCTTGACAGCTCTTGGCAAAGTTTATTCCAAGGTGGAGATAGTAAGAAAAATTCTCAACTCTCTACCAAAACGTTGAGAATCAAAAGTGACAGCGATTCTTGAAGCTAGAGATCTCAAGAAGCTCGAAGTGAATGAACTCATTGGGTCACTTATTACCCATGAGTACACATTGAAAAGAGGAGAAGAAGAATGAAAGTCAAAAAAGAGCTTGGCACTTAAAGCTGTTCCTCATGAAAGTGAAAGTGATGACGATGAGGAAAATGAAGACAAAGATGAAGAAGTTGCGATGATAACAAGAAGAATTCAGAGGTTCTTAAAAAAAAATAAAACTCCTTCGAGGAAATCCTTCAAAAAGTTTTCCAAGAAAGATTCAGGTAAAAATGACACTTTAATTTGTTATAAATGCAATAAGCCTGGTCATATCAAGCCAGATTGTCCTCTACTAAAGAAAGATCGAAACAAGGGCAAGAAAGCAATGAAAGCTACATGGGATGATGATTCAAGTAGCTCAGATAGTGAAGCAAGCAATGGAGAATCAGCAAATCTTTGTCTTATGGCTAAAGATGACATTGAGGTAACAAATCTTGATAATATTGAAGATCCTTCATATGAAGAATTACAAAATATTTTAGAAGAGGTTTATGAAGAATTTGAAAAATTGGGTATCAAATATACTGCTTTGAAAAAGAAAAATTCTTCTTTAACAAACGAAATTGATATTTTAAGAAAAGAAAGTATCATTTTGAAAGATGAAAATCTTGAGTTGAATAAGAAGAAAACCGATTTAGAAAATATTGTTGAAAACTTTACGAATGGAAAAAGAAATTTTGAAAAACTTCTTAGTAGTCAAAGATGTGTTTTTGACAAGGCAGGTTTAGGATATATGCCAAAACAAAAATACAAACCTTATAAAAATTTCTTTGATAATCCTTCTACATCAAAGACCAATATTTAAAATTCCTTTCATAAAAATAATTTTGTCAAAAAAAGATATTATTATAATCATTCAAGTTCTTCATATATGTCACATGCTATTTGCAATTTCTGTAATAGAAATGATCATAATTATCATACTTGTCCTATTAGAAGAAATCATACAATGACTATTAGGGCCATATGGGTACCTAAAAATCTTGTTTCTTCTAATACTAATAAATAAAGGACCCAAAGAACTTGGGTACCAAGAAAAATCATTTTAATTGTTTTTATAGGTATGCATGAAGTCATCTACAAGTAAAAACAAGTGGTTTTTAGATAGTGGATGTTCAAGACACATGACGGGAGACAAGACTAAGTTCTTTGATCTTAGATCTAAAGAAGAAGGACACGTGACATTTGGAGACAACTCGAAAGGGAAGATCGTGGGAATAGGTAAAATTGGTAATGAATCTTTTCTCATAATTGAAGATGTTCTACTTGTTGAATGTCTAAAACATAATCTTTTGAGCATAAGTCAATTATGTGATAAAGGATTTACAGTTACTTTCAAATTGGATAAGTGCATTATTTTGAATGATCATGATTGTAATATTTGTTTTATTGCTTTTAGAAACAATAATGTTTATACAATCGATTTTGAAGAAATTACCTCACAAGATGCTATTTGCTTTTCAGCTCAAAATGAAACTAGTTGGCTATGGCATAGAAGATTAGGTCATGTCAATATGGAACTTATTTCCAAACTTTCAAAAAATGATCTTGTGAGAGGTTTACCAAAAACTTTGTCTTAAAGATAAAATTTGTGATGCATGCCAATTTGGTAAACAAACAAAAACTTCTTTTAAAACCAAGAAACATATTTCCACGACTAGACCATTGCAACTGATACACATGGATCTTTTTGGACCAAATAGAGTTGCAAGTCTAGGAGGAAAATATTATGTATTTGTTATTATTGATGATTTCTCTAGATATACTTTGGTCATCTTTCTTGCTCATAAAGATGAGGCACATAATGCCTTTACCAAGTTATGCAAGAGAATTCAAAATGAAAAGGGCTATACTATTTCAAGTATCCGAAGTGATAGGGGAAAAGAGTTTGTTAATAAAAATATTGAAACATTTTGTGATGAAAATAGTTTTGTGCATAATTTTTCTGCTCCTCGAACTCCTCAACAAAATGGGGTAGTAGAGAGGAAAATAGATCTCTTCAAGAGATGGCAAGAACAATGATCAATGAGAACAACTTGCCTAGTTATTTTTGGGCCGAAGCGGTAAGTACTGCATGTTATGTTATAAATAGAGTTATGCTAAGGTTTAAGTTAGATAAAACCCCTTATGAGCTTTGGAATGAGAAAAAGCCCAACATTGGTTACTTTCATGTATTTGGATGCAAATGTTTTATTTTGAATGACAGGGATAATTTAGGCAAGTTTGATGCAAAATCTGATGAAGGTATCTTTCTCGGGTATTCTACTAATAGTAAAGCTTATAGAGTATTCAACAAAAAGACTTTGACTGTACAAGAATCTATGCATGTAGTATTTGATGAATCTAATTCTACACTCTCCAAGAAATCTATTGATGAAGAAACAGGAGGTATAAATAACACGGAAAGTCTCAATCTCAACAAAAAGAACACAATAGAGGAAGTTCAACATGGAGCCATCAGGAAAGATCATCAAAATTTAATACAAGATGCAACCAAACAGTGGAAATTTGTGAAAGATCATCCAGTGGATCAAATTTTGGGAGAACCTTCACGAGGTGTAAGTACTCGATCATCTCTTAAAAATATTTGCAATCATACTGCTTTTCTATCTCAGATTGAACTCAAAAATATTGATGAAGCACTTCTTGATGAATCTTGGATTCTAGCTATGCAAGAAGAGTTGAATCAATTTGAAAGAAATGATGTTTGGACACTTATTCCTAAACCCAAAAATCATACTATCATTGGAACAAAATGGGTTTTTAGAAACAAGAAAGATGAGTCCGGAATCATTACTAGAAATAAGGCTCGACTTGTAGTCCAAGGTTTTAATCAAGAAGAAGGAATTGATTATGATGAGACATATGTACCAGTTGCAAGATTAGAAGCTATTCGAATGCTACTTGCATATGCTTGTTATAAAGATTTCAAACTTTTTCAAATGGATGTTAAAAGTGCTTTCTTAATTGGTTTTATAAATGAAGAGGTATATGTTGAGCAACCTCCAGGTTTTGAAAATCATATTTCCCCAAATCATGTTTTCAAACTCACAAAAGCACTGTATGGACTCAAACAAGCTCCTAGAGCTTGGTACGAGAGACTCAGTAGTTTCTTGATTGAAAAAGGTTTTTCAAGAAGAAAAATTGACACAACTATTTTCATTAAATATGAAAATAATGATATTCTTTTGATTCAGATTTATATTGATGATATAATATTCGGTGCTACTAATGAAAATATGTGTCAAGTTTTTGCTAAGACTATGCAGGAAAAATTTGAGATGAGCATGATGGGAGAACTTACATTCTTTCTCAGATTGCAAATTAAGCAAGCAAAAAGTGGGACATTCATCAATCAATCAAAATATATTAAGGAATTACTAAAGAAGTTTGGGATGGAAAGTGCTAAGGAAATTGGAACACCAATGAGCCCATCAACTAAACTTGATAAAGATGAATCCGGTAAGCCAGTTGACTCGAAATATATCGAGATATGATTGGTAGCTTATTATATTTAACAGCCAGTAGATCAGATATTATGTTTAGTGTGTGCTTATGTGCACGATTTCAATTATCTCCAAAAGAATCACATTTAATTGCAGTTAAGCGCATTCTTAGATATCTTAGTGGTACAATTAACTTAGGGTTATGGTACCCTAAGCACACATCTTTCGATCTAATCAGCTACACAGATGCAGATTATGCTAGCTATAAAATAGATCGAAAAAGCACTAGTGGAGCATATCATTTCTTAGGTCATGCACTAGTTTCCTAGTTTAGTAAAAAATAAAATTCTGTTGTATTATCTACTGCTGAGGCAGAATATGTTGTTGCGGGTAGTTGTTGTGCTTAAGTTATTTACATGAAGCAACAACTTGAAGATTTTAAACTCATGTATAATCACATTCCAATCAAATGTGATAATACAAGTGCTATAAATCTTTCGAAGAACCCAATACAGCATTCTAGAACTAAGTATATTGAAATAAGATATCATTTTCTTCGAGATCATGTGCAGAAAGGCGATATAGTACTAGAGTTCACAAACACACACGATCAGTTAGCAGATATATTCACAAAACCTTTACCAGAAGATAGATTATGTATGATTAGAAGAGAAATAGGTATGATGCATGTTATGAATATCTCTTAAAAGATAGATCAGAGTTCATAAAAATAGAAAGATATTTTTTTAAATACTTTTACATAAACTTGAGGTTCTTAGCCTCATGTTTGAGACGCTCATTCTCTTCATACAATATCATGTCATCCCTATCCATGGGAACTGGCAAGCGGAATGAAGAATCTAATAGAGATTTCAACTGTTTATTCTTCTGCCGAATGATTCATTCCCTTGTGTGAGACTCTTGAACAATTCGTTGAAGTACAACAATTTGTTCTTTAAGCCTTTCAACCTCATGGTTTTTGGCTTGTACTCGCTGGGAAAAAGCAACAATAGAGGATGAGTAGCGAGTCCCAAGACTCACCAAGTCGTAGATAGCATCGGAGTCTGACTTATTAGCCAAACTATTATTCTCTTGCTGCAACATGGCACCAATGGTAGCTGCAGAAAGGACAGGAGGTTGAGGTGCTGAATACCTCATGGATGAATCTAAATGAATGTTAGAAGAATGAGCCATTGAGAAAAGAATTGAAAACTTAAAGCGAGAATGTTGAAGGAATGTAGATGAGTTATAGAGATGAGAATAAGATTTGATACAAATCGGATGAATTTTAAGACTGATTTTATAGAAATAGCATAAAGAACAAGACAAATAATTGTCTCTTCAAATCTTATTTAGTCAAAAGAAATACAAGATATGCTGGATACACATTGTCAAAAGTTTTCTTACTAAGCCAGCAAGATTAACAGTAGATTATCCCTATTTTTCTAGTAAACGATGAACCTCTGCTGTTATCTGCCGATGTTGACCTTGTATCTGAACCCTTTCTCGTTCCAGCTCCTCTATTCGTGGTTGCAGATCATGAGCATACCAATCTGTAAATTTTTTCAACTTTTTGTTTTCCTGCTTTAGCCTTTTATTTTCTCTATCCTTATTAGCAAGCTTCTGTCGTAACTCAGATATTTGGATGTTAAGATGATCAATCTCACTCATCCTCGCCATTAACCTCCGAGACATGATCGTAACAGAGGCAGCATATTGACTACTGAGCATTCTTGATTCTGCAATAATCTCAGAATCAGTCCTACTAGAAAAACAGTTCTCTGCTCCTATCATGGTATTGACGGCCTCAGGAGAGAAGATTGATGGTTGATGCATCAAGGGTTCCTGATTCAAGTCTAGAACATTAGTGGAAGAGAATTGTTCGGCCATTCTATCGTTATGGAAAAACAGAACTCAGGTCAAGAAGCGATGTATTTTTTTTGGTATCCAATAGGTGAAAATGATCATTCTTTTTATAGAAACTTAGAGCCTTCAATCCCGTTTGTCAACAACATCAGGCGATTGTTTAAATCTTCAGCCGCACTGAATTCATAGAGTTAGGCCTCGAGGCTTTGCAGCACTTGTCGGGTCACGGACGGCTCCATTTTTTCAACTATCTACAGTGTCTATTAACGCACCGTTTTCTTCAGTCCATTTATTTGCTGCCTATCCTTTTTAATGATGCCAAAAGGGAGAGAAGTTTTAGACTAGAACATTAATATTGTTTAAATTGCTAAACTTGTTATATATGCTTGGAATTATATTTATATATTTTTGCTTGAAAAACTAACGCACATTCTCAGGGGGAGCTTAAGTATTAATACAGGCTTCAGGTTCTATCAAGTATTTGTCATCATCAAAAAGGGGGAGATTGTTGAACATAAGGTTTCAAGCTTTGTGTAATTATATATCTACACATGGATTTTGATGATAACAAATGAATTCAAAGAATGAAGGAGTCTCAAGCTCAAGTTGTCCACACAATGGAGTCAAGCACATCAAAGAACCAAGCATGAGCAAGAAGGGAACAAGTTCACATTAAAGTCATAGAGTAATATGTAAATCTCTTAAAAATTCGAAATTAGGATTAAGGCTCAAAAATTAATATTTTATCATAAAGCATTAAAATACATTTTCCACATGTGCATGAATATTTTGAAAATTAAATTTGAAAATTTTGAAAAATGATTGATTGTCATCTTTCACATGTGCATATCTTGATTAAAGGATTGAACTTTGAAAATATTAAGGATGATTGATTGTCATCTTTCACATGTGCATGTTTTATTTGAATATTTTCAAAAGTGATTGATGCTTTTTTTGACTTATACAAAAGGTAGATGATTTTATTTGAAAAATTTGAAAAGTAAAGTGTGCTCCTTTTGTCATATACAAAAAGTAAAAGATTAGGTTTGAATCTTTTGAAAAGTAAAGTGTGCTCCTTTTGTCATATGCCAAAAGTAAAAGATTAGGTTTGAAGTTTTTGAAAAATGAATGATGTTGTATTTGACAATTGAAAAAGAAGAACCTTTTATTTGAATTTTTTGAAAAAGTGAATGATGTTGTCTTTGACATGTGAATCTTTTTAAATTTGAATATGAAATCTCATATGCCTATAAATAGATCATTTGAGAGCTTTACATTTACAACATCCGGAACATACAACATTCATTCAAAGTTTTCATTCTCTCTTCTCTAAGCATTGAGCCTTAATTCTTGTTCATTTTGAGAGATATAGTTTGCGCTGTATTGTTCTTATTTCACTCATTGAGGAGTGTTTTCTGATAACTTACCCACTATCAACTCTTGTATCAGAAAAAGGGTGTGTATAACCCTTGTGCGTGTAGAAAGTATCTACACGGGGAATAGTTAAATCACCACGTGTAAGGTGATTGCAAGTGTAGAGGGTACTGTTCTACACGGATCCTTTGTAGCGGTGTTGTTCAAAGGTGTAATAGGTTTCTATCTCCACCTGAAGGAGATTGAATAGTGAATTCGAGAATCCTCAAGGGGTAGCTTGAGGCGAGGACGTAGGCAGTGGGGCCGAACCTCGTTAACATACTGAGTTTGCTTCTCTCTTACCCTTACTCTTTATATTTATTGTTATTTCATATTTTGTTTATATTTTATATTATATATTTGATTTATAAGTGTTATTTTTTTTAATACAACTCAATTCACCCCCCTCTTGTGTTAGTCATCTGGGCAATAGTGTTCAATAGGGAGTCCCGAAGCTGATATTGGAAACTGATTGCATTATTGTTGGTTAATGAGCTTCAATCATCTGGTGAAAATTTAACACCTCTTAGACATTTCCTGCAAGAAATATAGAGATTATTAAGCTATTTCCAAGAGTGTAAAGCGTAGATGTTCACAGATTGGGAAATGAAGCTGGACATATATTGGCTAGACATGCTTAGAATCTGGTAGATACTCATGAAATGTGGTGGGATCATGTCCCAATGTCGGTTTCCCAAGCTATTTGGCTTCATAAGAACAATTTGTAATGCTTTTATGTTTAATGACATTGATGTTTTCCTATATATGTATATAATGTATCGGTATTAATAATTTGACTATAAAGTGTAAAACTTGTAGTAGTACTATTTAAAATATACAAACAAGTATTTCCAGTGTGGAAAAAGTGAGCTAAAAAAAACCAAAATAGGTAAAAGGAAAGACATGCAGGTGGAATAAAACTCAAATTATAAAATAGGTCTTCAAAAGTTGCAAAATAACAAACAAAAAATTCAAGCAGTTGATCTGACAAAAGTTTTCTTATCCAAAGATAAAGGTAGCAAAAAATAAAAATAAAAATGTCACCATGTTAATTTATTATAAAGCAGAATATTCCTACAACATTAATTTATGTTCAGCTCAATCATATCATGGAATGACTCCAAAAAAAAGTCTTCCTTTTTTCTTTTCTAAGATGAACAATAATTTAAGTAAAAGATTTTCCACAATAATAATTTAAGATCAGCTCAATCATTTGAAATGACTTGAAAAAAAAAAAAAAAATCTTTCTTTTCTTTTATAATATCAACAATAGTTTATGGAAATGTTAGTATTCAAAATAAATTATTCAAACGAAAAACGAGTACCAGAAATTTCATTTGAAGATCATATCGTGTAACAAATGATGTAATAAATACCCGACCTCTTGCGGCACGCTTAGATCATTCAGACAAAAGATATCTTAGAGCATCCCCATCCGGGTCTGCATATGGGTGTTTTCCCTATAATTTAGGGATTTTTTTAGGGTTTTGTCATAAAAACACCCCACATCCCGTTCCCCATTTTACGATCTATGTTTCCGGTCTGTACAGGAAATCCCCATCTTTGGGGACCTACTGTACATCCGCATCGTATATTTGGCTCCTGTTTTTCCCCTTCCGTCCCGCGTGTTCTTCCCTCTCACTAGGGTGAACGGTTTGCTTCCTGAGCATCGCAGCAACGGGATTCCTGACTTGTAAGTTCCGTAAATCTGGCAATGGAACCATCCAAACCACTAGTGAGGTTTACAATGGGAAAGCAGTCGTCGCTGGCGCCGGACCGGCACACGGACGACGAGGGGTCAGTTACCGAGAATGACGAAGTTGCGGAGGGGATCGATCCGGGGGTCCGGTTGATGTACCTGGCCAATGGAGGCGACCTGGAAGGGATCCGCGAGCTCCTCGACTCCGGCGTTGACGTCAATTTCAAGGACATCGACGGTCGGAGCGCTCTTCATGTTGCGGCCTGCCAGGGCTTCACCGACGTCGCCGCGCTCTTGCTTGACCGTGGCGTCGAGATTGACCCGAAAGACCGCTGGGGGAGCACGGTAACACCACTGCCGGCGACCATGTCGGAGTTCTTGATCTCGGTCTGCGATCGTTTGCTGGAGCAGCTTGCCCAGATCGATCTTGGCGTGGAGACCTGCGAGCGTAACGAGGGTGAATCTCTGGGTCTGAATGGATGGTGGCTTCGGGGCAAGTGGGGCTCCGAGAAGGGTTTCGGTCTGAATCTCTGGGTCTGAATCTCGGTCTATGAGCAGAAGCCATAGTCATTCGGGTTCGGTGTTCAGTAGGTATTTGACAAAAAAAAAAATAATAAGACAAAAGAGTTAGTAGTTAAAATTGTAAATAGAAGAGAGAGAAAAAAGTAATAAAAAAACTTTTAAAGATAGGGATGGGGAATGGGATGTAGGAGGTTTTTAGAAGATAAACAAATTTTAGGGAATAATTTGAGAAAATGAGTATTTTAGTTAAATTATAGGAATGGGGATGAGGAACCGAATGTAGATGCTCTTATCCAGTCAAAAAATGAGTGTCATCTTGTTAATTTATGATTTGGAAAGCAAATTAAAAACAGTCTTTCTTTTCTTTTGTAAGAAGTCTCCCACTAGAACTACTTTTATGGTAAAGAGTTCAAGTAGGCCCATAGAAACACATAGCACTACTTTTACGGTTTTATCCTTTATGTATCAAATTATCAAGACTAAAAAATATAGCCTTAAATAAAATGTATATCAGTATTAATAAAGTGAAAAAAGAGAGAAAAAAAAAACAAAAACATTGAAAATGAAACACATCATGAGTGAAAGATTCTCACGTACAACAATAATTTCATCCAAATGTAATTTATGACTGACAAAAGAAATCAGACAAAAGAAATCTCATCCAAAGCAAATTAGGCCATCATGTTAATTTATGACTGACAAAGCAAATTAAAGATTTAACGAATAACAATAATTTCAGAAAAAGCTCAAATATCATGGAATGACTCGTACGTAAAAGAAATATTTTTTTTTGCTTTTCTTTTTCCTTTAATTCCATCAGGTTTCTCGATAGTAGGTCTATGAATATGCATCACCTGCCCCACTTGAGCACAATAGAATTATTAGCCACTTCCTTCAGCTGCCCCGCTTTCTCTTTTTAAGAATTATTTAGAAATAATTTTTATCTTATTTTATTTTATTTTATTTTATCTTATCTTATCTTATCTTATCTTATCTTTTTTTTTTAAATATCACTCAAATATAAACACTTTCAAATTAATAATTACAATTTTTTTAAACTTTCAAACAAAATATGAAAGACAATTCAACTTTTTCAAATCTTCAAACAAAAATATTAATATCTAAATTAATATTTTAATAATATTTTAAATTTATAATAATTTTTATTCAATTTTTTCTCGCTCATTTTTCAAAATTTAATTAATAATTTATTTAAGTTATTTTTCTATTATTCACAAGTCATTTTATTAGTTACTATTTATAAAATTTTTATCTTACCTCATTCTTTAAGCATTTTTTAATGTTTTATATTTTATGCTATTAGTTATCAATAATATGGCATATTATATCCTCTAATTATAAAAATTAAAATAAAAAAAACCGAGTGACATAATTATACGTAGTTTGAACAGTACTTAAAACTAAATTACGAAGAGTCAGCCTAATTTGAATTCATTACTACTACTATTATAAGAGATCCGATCTCTAGAAATTTGTGTGTAGCTGGTAGCTGGTAGCTGGAAAGTGCCTTTCTTCTACCGTGAACAAGTGTAAAGGGACTTCTTGACGTTTCTAATCGGAAACCACGTGGAAAAAGGGGAAAAAATTTACAGAAAATGGAAACACGTGTCGAAAAGGCAATGACTCCAAAGTTATGCAAAAGATAGCAAAATACAAAAAGAGAGAGCTAATTAATGAAAGGAAAAGTAGGAAGGCAAAAGCAATGTGTTTAACTTTGGAGAAGCAGAAGATTCCCAATTTCATCATTGTGGACTACTACAAAGTAGCTATCAATTCATGCATGCAGAAAGCACCAAGGTGGAACGAAATAATTAAGCAATTGGATCGTACTCGGTATCGCTGGGAGCTATCGTTAGTATAAATTATAATTATCGAATGTTTTTATTTTTTATATGATCATAAACTATCAGAATGACACTTTATATCTCCTAATGGGATTAATTTGGAAATGTCGTGCAACGCATGATGTTAATTAATTAATTAAAAAATTATATTCTAACAAATTTATAATTTCACAATATTTTTATTCAACTTTTTCTCCCAACTTTCTCAAAATCCAATAAAATACCTTAACTCAAGACTATTTCATCACTATTTGTAGATAATTTTATTACTGTTCACTTAGTTCTAAGATACTTTAAGTGTCCAAACAAGTCCTAATTAATCTACAATTTCTCATGCCATTAGTTTAAACTTTTATAAAAAGTGGTGATTTCACATTATATAAGAGCAAAAGTCCTGAGTATGAATTCTGAGTATTCTATGCTCGATCAATTTAACTAAATATTCCACATATTGAGCTTACTAGCTTATTGAGGAAGAGTTTGACCCACATGTGAGGTAGAACGCTAAAAATATAATACAAATAATTAAATTAAAAATTTTCTACCAGTTTAAACTATGGAATAAGTATTGATTTCACAATACTTTCTAATAAAAAAACTAATAAAATTGTTGAGTGTTTTTCATATTTGGAAATTATTCAATTTGGACGTACTGTTGAGTGTTGTTCATATTTATAAATTAATTCCACCTTTGTAATACTGTTCGTATATTAATTAATAAAAAATAGTATTTAGGGATAAGTAAGCATGCATTGGTGACGGAAATTCTCAACTTTTAAAACAGCAAATGGGGTAGTAGTGATGATCACAACGAAAACGCAAATTATAAAAAACCAATTAATTATACAAGTAATTACTTTGATCCCACATGTATGCACATCATGATCATGTCTGCATAAAGCTAGCTAGATAAACAATGAAGTAAGGCAAAGCAAATTATCCAGCAAAACGTGTCTTATATATACAAAGCCAAACGTTTAGTCATATGGCCGGGTTCACTGAAATAGAGAAACTGCACTGAAATGGGAAATTGCATGAGAGGAACACGACAGCTTCCATCACAGTAGGTCAATGATCGACCTCGCATTTCGCTTTTGAACACCTCTTTAGGATATTAGTCACCTTCTTTTTTTCCCCCTTTTACTGCCAATCATCAGATCAAAGTAAGTTGTGAAAGAAAATATACCTGAATATTGGTCGTGTAACTGGATATGATATTAGTTAGAAATTGAAAAAGCAGTGGTTCTACACAACACTACACCTAGAGGGGGGGTGAATAGGTGTAATCTAATTTTTATGGCCTTTTGAAAATAAATCAAACAAGCAGATAATAAATGAAACAAATAACACAAATAATCAACACAAGATTTTGTTCACGGAGTGGAAACTCATTTGAAGAACCTCTTCAAAATCTAAAACCACTCCGGGTGTAAGACACCACCTCAAATCCACTATAGAAACTTTAGTTTGTTACAACCAATTTAGAACACTCACAAAACCTTTGTAGCAACTAAACTTGGCTTGCAACACCACGAGTGACCCACTCGATCTCTACACGCATGTAGTGTCGGAACTCCGACCTTCCTATAGTTTCCCACGAGAACCTCTCGATCTCTGCATCAACGGCAGCTCCGGACTCTTCCGGCCAACAAAAATGTCCACTTCAATGGACTCAAGTAAAAACTGATTTTTGTGTATGTTGTGGTGGAGAAATGTTTTTCCAAGAAAGAATCAATCAAATGGGGTAAGATGTTCTTGGAGGCCCTTAGGGTTTTTGCTCTGATTCTCCACCCATAGAACAGAAGCCATGCTGTTCTATTTATAGTTCCCATCAAATGAGGCGTTCAAAACCCTACATTGTGAGTGATCTGGAACATTGGCTCGAGCGAGGTGTCGAGCGAAGGTCGAGCGCCGAATTCTGCCTAAGTTCGCTCGAGCGCCATGTCGAGCGAGCATCGAGCGGTCGACTCTGCCTGAGTTCGCTCGAGCTCAGTGTCGAGCGAGAGTCGAGCGAAACACTCTGCCTGGGTTCGCTCGAGCTGTGTGTCGAGCGAGGGTCGAGCGGTTGAATCTGCCTGAGTTCGCTCGAGCTGCATGTCGAGCGAGGGTCGAGCGGCGCAATCTGCCCAAGTTCGCTCGAGCGCTCTGTCGAGCGAGGGTCGAGCGAAGTTGCTTCTTTTGACCAATAATGAGCACACTTCAAGCTTTCCGCAACGACACTTATTACAACACTCTTTTACACAGGTTTTCACAAGAATATGCCAATACACTCATTTTTCCCTCAACAATCTCCCCCTTTGGCATTTCTGTGACAAAACCTCTAACCTATACATAGGACCTAATCCTAGCACACCCAACTAGAACCATATTCTTGAACATGTTGAGATATTTCTGCACACGCTTAGCAAACGGTTAAACATACCCATTCACATATGCACAAAAACGTATTTGCAATTCTCAAATCATAATTCTCAAATCAAATCATAATTAGAAAAGAAATACTTCACTAAGAACAAATCAGGAGTTCAAGAAATATTAGTCAAACAATCAGCAGCTAACAAGAAATATAAACCAACAAAAAATAACCAAAAGCTGCTGTTCCCCCAAAACAAAAAAAAAAGGTGTTTGTACAAGAAACACTCCCCCTGAGTTAATACTGTACTACTCCCCCTCAACAATTGATACCAATATCTCCCCAAAATCTCCCCCTTTTTGTCACAAGAGGCCAAGGGTCTCAATCATCACCATCAGCATCCTCATCATCTTCATTAAGCTGCCTCTCGATGTCGTTGAAGCGTTGAGTCATCAGTTGCTGTAGGTTATCAACTCTCACATCAAGGCTGTGAACCGTGGCATCTATAGTATCGAACCGCGCTTCAAAACGGGCGAGATACTCAAGTACCTGCTGAAAAGGCTCAGACGAGCCGGGGGCCGAGGAAGATGGCTGAGAGCTAGATGGAGCCGAGGGAGACGGCTGAGAACTGGATGGTCGGGAGCTCGAAGGCTGAGAGGAGGGAGCGGGAGGGTGCTCAACACGGAGAGGGTGTGGAGTGGTGTGAGCACGACTCAGCTGGACCGTCCTACGACCAATAGGAGCCTTAAGGGCAATTCTAGGCTCCTGAGGATGGAACTCAACAGATTGTGAGAGAGCGAGTCGGGTGATTAGACACGGCAAGGGCAAACCAGTCCGTGTTTTGGAGGACCGATGTGCCTCAATCATAACCCGACACAAGAGACTTCCTAGATCAATGGAGACACCATTGATCAAGGCATACAACAGACGGGCACGGTCAAGACCCACATCACTATTATGACCAGTAGGATCTAAGTTCGTAAGAACAATCCTACTCAGAATGAGGTGATCGGGGGTAAAACGAGCAGTTGAAATAGGGGTTGTCCCTTCCCAACTACTAGGTCGACCACACAGACAACTAGCAATGACTTGTGGACTGGGAGGAGGTGTCCGTGAGTAAGGAAACTCGGGATAGTGCTCACGAGGGGCATTTAGCAAAGTCGTTATCATGCCCAGAGTGACCCGGAAAACAACATTCCTGAGACTGACTCCAAATGAGTCATCGACAGATATGTCATGAATGTTGGAGTAAAACTCCCTAACCATCTCCACAGAAGGAGTGGGATGACCAGTGGTCAATGCCTGCCACTGACGAGACTCAAAAATGCGGGGAATTATAGTCTCGGAAAGCTCACCTAAAGTCACTTCACGCTCGACTATCGGAGTACGAAGCGAGAAGTTCTGAGAGTATAACTCTTGGGCTCGGGCACTATGGAATTGAGCTTGAACGGGTGCAGGAGAGTTTTGGCGAGGACGAACACGTCGAGACATGGTTTCGGCTGTAGACAGAGTCAAAGACGTTAGACAAGGCTAAGGCAATGCAAAGACGTGATGAATGCATGCATGCTGACGCAACAATGCCGACTGACAATGCAAGACTCGGTGCATGCCCTATGTCACTCCTCATTTTTCAAAACAATAATAAATGCCTAGGTCAAAGTGTCCCATATGCATGCTAATGCCTACTCATGTGATAGACCAACATGCATGCTAATGCCAACCACGTGCATGACACATATGCAATGACAACCCAAGCCATTTACAAGCTAATGCCAACCCATTGGCACGCGAAAGCCAAACCTCATGTATGACCCATGTGAAAGACCAACATGCATTGACTAACATTGCCAATGCCAACCCAAGTGAAAACCAATTCCAAGCAATTTTCAAGCTAATGCAAACTCATGTGCATGCCAATGCCATTTCTAAACTAAAACACCCTCAAACATAATGCAATCCTAATTAAACGATGTCCCGAGCTTAGGATAGACATGAAATAGATAAAGGAACAATGCCATGCCAATGTATGATGAAAAACCAAATTCAAACTTCATTGAGGCATTTTATCGAATACTTGGAGTGCATCCAAGTGTGAAACTCGGCCAAAACCCCATGGGAGTTTCAAAATCCTCCTAAATACAACCAATCCCAAAAATGGCTACACAATGGCCTTAATAAACCAAGAGAAATGGAACAATTTCAAGAAAAACTTCAAAAACCCCAATCCAAAACCCAAATGCATAACAACACACGGAAAAACCCTAAAATAAAGCACCAAATCACGAAAATACAAGAGAGAAAAGGATTTACCTTGGTTTGGGGATGATTTCGGAAGGTAAACAACTCGATTAAACGAGGAAATTTGAGAAAAAGGGAAGGAAAAACGCACGGGAGGAAGAAACTGAAAGAGAAACCATCGTGCTCGAGCGGCGCTGTCTTTTATAACAGACGTTCGCTCGAGCGAACTTAAAACCCTCGAGCGAATGTCGAGCGGCTTTCGCTCGAGCGGAGTCGAGCGAGGGTCGAGCGAGACCTCCAGAAAAGCACATTTTGCCCAGTTTTGAAGCACACAACACTCACATGACTTGGACAAATATTGGGAATGTCAATTTTCACACCAAGAGTACATATCAAATGTAGAGAAGCATCATATTCCCATAAAACACGCAATTTAAAACAAAGTATCACAAGTAATATAGACGTGCGTGTTTAAAGCGGTCCTTGCTCAATCAAGAAATTTCAACCGTAAGGCGTGAGTGGGGCTGGGCTGAACATGAAACCATAGGTGCTTGGGAAGCTCATTCAAGACACAGAAAGTCAAACCTAATGCTGCTAGGACCTGAATCTTTCTGTTTAAATACTTGTCTCAGTATGTTCAAGAAAACAGAAAACTTATTCTGTTTTTCACCCTCCTTTTTCTTTTTCCCTTTTTTTTTTTTTTTTTTTTTTTATTTCAACTTCACTTTTTCTTTTCCTTTTGAGATACATATTTTTGCACAAATGAACCATGATGAGGTCATCTAGCCCGTGGTCAATTCTGTATGAAGATAGAGCTTCCTACCACTTTTGATTGCCTCCCCAATAAACTCACAAGTGGTGAAATGTCAATTGACCGAGTTTGGAGTGAAGTGTGTGATGCCAGTCACAGATTACACGAGATACTCATGTTCCAAATCTTTGTACAATATAGAAATATGATACAAATCTCAAAAGGCACATGCACTTAGATTTTAGAATTAACAACCCCACTATCATATAGCCCAATCATGAAGTGCATGTAGGGGCAGCAAACAACGACAAAGAAACTAGACAACAACAAACAAGAAAAATAAACAACAACAAAATAAAACAAAAATGCATGTAATGTATGTAATGCATGTAATGCATACCTGTCAGTCTACAGCACCAAAACCATGTGTGGCTCGCGTCTTTCCCTTTTGGATGATCCACCTTGGTATCCATTTCTTTGAGAAAGGCTTTTCAATTTTCTTGGTGTGCCTCTTAAGCTCAAAACAGTTTGGTCGGATGTGACCAATCTTACCACAATGATGACACACGGGGCTTGCTTTGTGAGCTCTTTGTCTCAAGAAGGTTGAGACATTCTTAGAGTCATTCATGTAACTCTTACCCCTTCCAGAAGGATAAGCAGTTCTACTATTAACAAAAGCAGGAGCATGCACAAAGTGACTCATTAATTTAAAACAGTTTGGTCTAATATGGCCTAGCTTCCCACAATGATGACATATGGGGCTCATGTTGCGAGCTCCTTGTCTTTTGGGAGGAGGAACATACTTTTGCACTTGCACAGGCTTCTTACCCTTTACAGGTAGATGAGCCTTCCTTTTCCCAGTCATTTCAGGAACAAACACTGTGGTTCTCACATTTTTACCGACGGCTTTTGAGCTTGAGGGAGCATCAGGATTCTCTTCAAAATAGCCTAAACCACTTTTATCACTAGATGACTTTCCTAAACCTAGGATTTTGTCAAGCTGGTTTGTCCCAATGGAGAATTTCTGCAACTTAGTATTTAACAAAGTTAGCTCATTTTCATGAGTTGTCACTTTATCTTCCAAAGTCACATTTCTCTTTTGCAACTCATCTGTTAGACCAATGGCTTCTCTCAGTTTGCCCTGAAGCCCTTCATTTTCTCTTTTGCATAAATCTATTTCCTCAGTATGTGCTTTATTGAGTTTCCTCAATTTCACACATTCCTTATACAGCTTCTCATAGATTTCCTGCAAGTCATCTTCATCCCCGGATTCATTTTCAGAGACACTCTCAATTTCAACCACAGAGTCACTTCTATGACTTTTTCCTCCAACAGAGGAAGTGAAAGCCATGTAGTTGAAATCTTTCTTCCTGGGAGAACTCTCTTTTGAGTCACTTGACTCAGACTCACTGTCAGTCAAGGAAGCAACATTAGCTTTTTCTTTGCCCCTTTTGTAATTCGCACACTCAAATCGAATGTGACCAAAACCATGACATTCATGACACTGAATATTGTCATTGACAGCTCTAGTTTCTCGCTTATACCTCCCTTCTCGGTTTTCTGAACTAGAACCTTCATTGAAACCCTTGAACCTTCTCTTCTCCTGTCTTGGGTTTTTCTGGGCAAACAACTTCCTGAATTTTTTAGCATAAAATGCTATCTCCTTGTCACTCATGGCAAGTTCATCAGAAGATTCATCAGACTCTTCTCTAATAGCATTGAGGGCTATGGACTTGTTTTTCTTATCCATAGGAAGAGTATGTTCATAGGTTTGCAAGGAACCCACCAACTCTTCAATTTTCATGTTGTCCAAGTCTTTGCTTTCTTCTATTGCAGTGACTTTGGGACGAAACCTCTCAGGAAGGGATCTAAGGACTTTTCTCACAATTCTGTCCTCAGGAATTCTATCCCCTAAATTGAAACGTGAATTGACAATATCATTCAGTTTGCTATAAAAGCCATCAAACGTTTCATCATCCTTCATCCTAAGTTCTTCAAAGTTGGTGGTCAACATTTGAAGTTTAGAATTCTTTACAGCCTTGGTACCTTCATGGGTAACCTCAAGAATGTCCCATGCCTCTTTGCAATTTTCACACATGGAGATTCTCTTGAACTCCTCCTGGGACACGGCCATGAATATCGCATTCAGGCCTTTGCTATTCCAACCACACTCATTGACTTCATCCCTAGAGTAATTTTCCACACTCTTGGGGGTTTGGACTCCTTCAATGACAACAACCGGTTCTTTCCATCCCTTTGTTATGGAAGCCCACACTCGTTCATCCACAGACTTAAGGAAAGCTCTCATTCGAACTTTCCAATACGCATAGTTGCTTCCATCAAAGAATGGTGGAGATGTGAGTGATTGAGACCTATCCATTTAAACCACTACAGCAGGATCACACTCAGGAACTAAATCCTAGCGGAGTGAACCCGCTCTGATACCAATTGAAAAAGCAGTGGTTCTACACAACACTACACCTAGAGGGGGGGTGAATAGGTGTAATCTAATTTTTATGGCCTTTTGAAAATAAATCAAACAAGCAGATAATAAATGAAACAAATAACACAAATAATCAACACAAGATTTTGTTCACGGAGTGGAAACTCATTTGAAGAACCTCTTCAAAATCTAAAACCACTCCGGGTGTAAGACACCACCTCAAATCCACTATAGAAACTTTAGTTTGTTACAACCAATTTAGAACACTCACAAAACCTTTGTAGCAACTAAACTTGGCTTGCAACACCACGAGTGACCCACTCGATCTCTACACGCATGTAGTGTCGGAACTCCGACCTTCCTATAGTTTCCCACGAGAACCTCTCGATCTCTGCATCAACGGCAGCTCCGGACTCTTCCGGCCAACAAAAATGTCCACTTCAATGGACTCAAGTAAAAACTGATTTTTGTGTATGTTGTGGTGGAGAAATGTTTTTCCAAGAAAGAATCAATCAAATGGGGTAAGATGTTCTTGGAGGCCCTTAGGGTTTTTGCTCTGATTCTCCACCCATAGAACAGAAGCCATGCTGTTCTATTTATAGTTCCCATCAAATGAGGCGTTCAAAACCCTACATTGTGAGTGATCTGGAACATTGGCTCGAGCGAGGTGTCGAGCGAAGGTCGAGCGCCGAATTCTGCCTAAGTTCGCTCGAGCGCCATGTCGAGCGAGCATCGAGCGGTCGACTCTGCCTGAGTTCGCTCGAGCTCAGTGTCGAGCGAGAGTCGAGCGAAACACTCTGCCTGGGTTCGCTCGAGCTGTGTGTCGAGCGAGGGTCGAGCGGTTGAATCTGCCTGAGTTCGCTCGAGCTGCATGTCGAGCGAGGGTCGAGCGGCGCAATCTGCCCAAGTTCGCTCGAGCGCTCTGTCGAGCGAGGGTCGAGCGAAGTTGCTTCTTTTGACCAATAATGAGCACACTTCAAGCTTTCCGCAACGACACTTATTACAACACTCTTTTACACAGGTTTTCACAAGAATATGCCAATACACTCATTTTTCCCTCAACAAAAATGTACGTGTTTGAAGTATAATTAAGATGGCTTCAAATTAAAATATTGTGGCTGTTTTAAATTTGACTGAGTTTTGTGGTATGGTTTTGGTGACTGAAATTATTAGGATTCAAGAAATTAATGTAGATAACTGGATAAATTGGATAAAATCTCAATTGAGTTATACAATATATAGTATTGGCGGTCAGATCTAAGCAAGATATTTACATTATACGACGTTTTTTTATAGTTTCAAACACATGAATGTATCAGTATTAATAATTTAGAGTACAAATTGTAAAACTTCTAGTAATATTTAAAATATACAAAAAAATATATATATATTTCTCCTCTGGCTAAAGAGGGGAAAAATAAACGAAAACAAGGAAAAAGATAAAACACATACAGTTGGAATAAAACGCAAATTCAAGAAATTGGTGAGACAAATTAAAGATATGATCTTATCCAAAGATAAAAGTAGCAAAAAAATGAATGCATTATGTTTTGGACTGGCCGGAAAGCAAAAGATCCCCATAACAATAATTTAAGAGTTCAATGATGGGAATGACTCGTAAAAGAAGAGTCTTTCTTTTCTAAGAAGTCTCCCACTAGCAGTACGTACTATGTTTTTTAAGATTGTTGGACCACCAATTAATGTTAATTAAGGGTGTCTATTAAAAACAAATAATTATTCAAACGAATTATAACAAATGAATTTCATGAGTCTAAATATATATATATATATATATATTCGAAAGTACGTAAAAGTAAAGTCTTTGGATCCTTCAGATATTATATATATAGATATTATATCATGTATATTATTTTCCATTCAGTACGCAGCAAGTAAATGGACTGTAGTATGAAAAAAAGCTACGGAATGACGTTTGGTTTAGGATCATTAATTGGTAACATTACTAGAATTATGGTAAAGCGGGGACTCGATTTGGCCGGGTGGATCGTTAATAATTTTTATAGAGTATTGATTATTTATGGTGGGAAGCCACTTAAATAGATTAAACACATCACTTTCTAAATTACTAGTAACATGAATTATTAAAAGATAAACATAACTAGTGAGCTAACAACAAGAAACGAGAAAGAAAATGATCCATCAAATCATGTTTATAACGTTGGAAAAGCAAAAGATTCCCCCATATCATGAACAGAGGAAATTGCAGAGAGGAAGATCATGACTTAATGTATAAAACGTAACTTTTATTGTGCCTAATTTCCAAGTACTAGGGGGCCCACTCTAAATTAATTAAGCAATATCTAATCTTCTCGATCGGTCAATTGACTCGTATATATTATAAGTATATAATATTCATGCTCTATTGGAATATTAAAGAATAATGAACCCTTAAAAAGGCAATTACTTACCTAATTAGATTCTACTTCTATGCAAAACCAAGATAAAAATCTCATTAAAGAAGTCTAAAGTATAAACTGTTCGGAATAGATAAGACATTAAAGCAACACTTCGTTGCAAAAAGCAGGAAAAGGCTAATTAATTACCTACAAAAACATTTCTTATCCGAAGACAAAAGTTGGTAAGAATGATTCCACGAGCAATAATTGAAGCATTCTTTTTTTTTTCCCTGTTTGAGCAAGAAATTATTAAAGCAAGGGAAGGACTATACAAAAGAAGTCTTCTGCGAGCTAGCTGGATGCTTTTCGCATGATTAGAAGGTATTCCAATGTAAATAGTTTCATGTGATATGTATTGATGATGGATATTGTCTCCTTTTTTATGTACGTCCATTCTAGTAGGTTATTTTCCACATGTAAATAGTCGATTGAGTCACATTGCGCTTGAAACTGCCGAATAAATTTGTTTTTAATGACCATAATTAGCTGTTAGATGCCAACTCACGTACCTTGCTGTTTATCACCAAAAATTTTTATTATATTTTCCTACTAATTAAGCTAATTAATCCTATAGATGGTTTTAGATTTTTTTCTTTTACAGTGTTTAAAACTCTATCTCCTCAGATAATCGATACTGATCTGTTAGCTAAAAGCTTTTCATTCTGAAGTAAGAAGTGAATGGAAATAGGCTAACAATTCATTTCACTAAATTCTCACAAAAGCTTTCAATGATATTGCATATCTCACATAGAACACGTTACATTACAATCACTCAAGAGAATATCACATATACACATGTCACAGGACTTTTCTTTTTCCCCCTTTCTGGCCCTTAGGGGCCGACCATTCCAAACCTTTCAATATCATCTTTTCTTTTCTTTTTATATAAAAACACACTTTCTGAACAACCTCAAATTCTCAAGTTGTGTAAGAGCATCCTCATCCGGATCCTCATCCTCATCCTTATAATTTAACTCAAAATCACCTTTCCTCAAATTTATCCCTAAATTTTATTCATCTTCTAAAAACCTCCCACATCCCATTCCCCATCCCTATCTCTATTCTATTAAATAATATTTCTCTATTCTTTTTTTATTACTTTTTTCTCTCTCTTCCATTTACAATTTTAACTACTAACTCTTTCGTCTTATTATCTTTTTTTTCAAATATCAATTTCTATAAAATTTTTTTACGGTTTTGACTATCAAATACAACATTTTTTAAACCGAAATTCGTATTATAAAAATAATAATTTTTTTTATTTAATTAGTGCATTTTCTAACGTGATGGCCATGTTTTATTATTTAGTATTCTTTATCCGTTTTTTTAATGGTTTTGAACCAAGTCACGTATTGAATATAAAATTTCACGTATTTTTTTCTCGGTAACAGTGGCCTCGTATTTCTTTCATGTAATAGTGGATTAAATTTGGCATAACTTATAATTGTTTCTAAAATTATGGCATCCAATTTACTTGCACAAAAGTATAACAGGAAACTATCATCAAAAGTACAATAAAAAAATTACATTACAATCAATCCAAATCTCGGGCATTACTGCGTCTCATCATGATTTCCCTCTGGGGGGCAGGGGAAGTAATAACTGAGCACTAATGAACAAACCTAACATGGTGAGCTAGGAAATGCCACGTTCAGACACCAGAAGTCCAGAAACAATAACTAAGCATGAAGTCTAAAGCCGATCTTGCATATAAATATTAGTGATGCAATATCTTATTACTTATCAAAAAAATAATATTAGTGATGCAATGAAATTAAAAGTAGGATTTCTTTTAAAAGTAGCTTATAAAGTACAATTTTCTTGATAAAAAGATTATATACACCAAGGTCGAAAGATCACACAAGCAATCAACAAAGGAATCTTTCAACAAAGACCACATGGACAGTTCAACCAACATTCAGATAATACTTAAGAAAGTCAAGTTTATTTCGTTTTGAAGAAGATAACAATTCCAAAAAATCCTCTAGATACTCACGGAAGGATAAAACTACCAGCATCTTATGATTACTAATGAGGACAAAAAATTATACGTTTGCAGGTTCGAATTCTTTCTCCTTACAAACTTGTTCTCAAGGTAGATTCAAAAGAAAGGACAAGATCAAGTTTTTAATTACTCATCACAAAATTTCAGTCAACCATAGCATAACCAACGAGAATCGCCGCTTATTGTTAACCAGAAAAACATGACGCGCCGATCCTTGATCACAAAAAGTTTTGTAGTTAAAATAAAAACCCATAAAAAACAGAGATTGAGAAGAATATCCAAATAGCTGTCTCTCATAATTTCAAAATGATCGATCCATGGGACAAAATCCCAGGGGAAACATGAATCATACAAATCTCTGACTTTTCACCCGGGATACATGGTATTCAAGCCAGATTCACCTACGAGATCTTCCCCAAACACTCGAATCCGATATAGAAGCGACACAAATATATTAACAGGTAGCAGTAAAACAAACGGAAACAAAAGAATGTAAACCAAATTTAATCTAAATGTGAGAAAACACTCGACTTTATCAGTTAGCTTTATATTTTGGTAATGAACTTCGGCAGACAGATCAGCAATTTATACGAAAACAAGCATTTAATCAGAACCCAGAAAGCTAAACGATCCAAACCTTGAAATTTTTCTTCTCTGGTCGATGAAACTGACTGAAATTCAGGGAAAAGTAAGCAAAACTCTAGAAATCAAAGATCTGGGTCGGAGAGCAGAATAGGTAGTCCGGATCCCGGTACCAACCACCACCGGTATCAAAATGCCCCAAATAAACTCAACAAAATCAGTTCTCAAAAAATCCCCAAATTCGAAACCGGAGGTCCCCTGCATATCTAGGGTTTTTTTCCAACCCAAAACCCTTTGAACCCTTGTCCTAATTTATCCAAAAACATCCTCAAAAACAAACATTTCATTCTATAATTTTAGCGAAATTTATGAAAATGAAATCAAAAGAAACGATGGCTCATTTCGGGTAGGGCTGGGGATTGTAGAATCAAATATCAATCAAAGAATCAAAAATCTGGAATGGGCATACCGGCGTGATGCGAGATTCAGGGAAGTCGGAGAGATGAAGGACAGCCAACCGTCGCAAGGTAGAAGACGCGGGATGTCGAAGGAGAGAGGGAACCGAATCACATTTGGGGATGTACAGTGAGTCCCCATATATGGGGACCTTCTGTAGCAGCCGGATAGTTGATCCCCATTTTGGGGAACCGGATGGAGGAGGGTTTTTAGATCAAACCCTAAAAATATCCCTAAAATATGAGGATGCGGAAGGGATGGGGAGCCGGATGCGAGTGCTCTAACCTTGTAAACTATCCAAATTGCCATGTTATACTAGTTAATAATACATTAATATAACTAATTAATCTATTTTTTTAATAGCTTAAACTTTTGATATAAATAATGATTTCATAATATCTTTAAATAAAAATAATAATAAATTGGTGAGGATTTTTCCTTGTTGGAAACTATTCAATTTGGACATATTGTTGTGTTGTCCTATTTAGAAATTAATTCCACCCTTTGCAATAGTAATTTTTAGGGATGAGTATGCATGACTTAGGACTGGTTTGGTTATAAAAAATCAAACTATCTCATCTCATCTTATGTAATTATTATAATTGTCTCAAATTCTCATACAAAATATAATAAACAATTCAACTTTTTCAATTTTCAAAACAAAATCAATATTAAAAAATTATATTATAATAATATTTTATTTAACTTTTAACAAAACATATCATCTCATCTCATTTGAACTGTGTAACCAAATGAGGAATAATATTTACAGTTTTAGGATGTATAAATCTCGTACATTCATTTAAAAAAAATGAATAAATTTGAAATCTACATGAAAAAATTATCTTTTAACGAAAGACACCAAATTTTTTTTTTTTTTTCAACTTGATTCTGCAAGACTTACACATCCTCGAACATTGCTCTTCTAATTGAATAAGTGCAAGAAACGGATGCAGATCTCATGAAGTTTCTTAATTTAGTACAAATTAATTGCTTAAATCTGTTCCATCTTTTTCATATTTGCTAAATGGATATATAGCTAAGTGCATGTAATCCAGAACGATGGAATTGGGGAATCTTTTGATTATCCAAAGTTCAAAATATTGTTTTGGTCATTCTTACTTTTCTTTTAAATAAGATATCATGTCATCTCTTTTTGGACCATTTGCTTTATCTTTTTTAGTTTATTTTGCAAGTTTAAAATATTAGCCACATTTACTCTTCTACTTGTCCTTCATTTGCCATAGGTTTCTCGAGAACTTTAAATAATTAGAATTTAGATATATTCCATTTTTCTCTGCCTAAACTTATCCTTTTGTCTGCTTCTTTATTTCCCCCTTTTTAGTGACCGTAAAAAACAGATGTTTACCTGTAAAAGAAAATATGTGCGAAAAACAGATGTTTGCAAGTAGACTTTTTCTTTAAAGTTTTGTGATATTGCTATATACTACCCATCACATCGACCATGCTTTCTCCCATTATTTCTGCTCCTCACTCCCACCATATGTCTCCTTGCTCTCACCACCAATCATCTGCTAGCAGCTAGCATCTTCCTTCAAATCTCTGTTTCTTTCAATCTTTCTATTTCCAAATCCTTCCGGCTTTTCTAAATCGTCCTTTTTGTATTGCTCGATCTCGTGGCCTCCAAAAGTCATAATTAAACGTACAATAATGATTAAAACCACCGTTACAAATCTCACAGTCAAAGAATAAGAAATCTAATTATTTTCTCTTTCCTAGAAGAAAAAAAATCAGAGTTTAGACATATAATTGGTTTTCACAAGTATCACTTGCTAATAAACTTGTAATTAAAAAATAAGACTCACCGACAAGATTCATATATATATATATATATATGTATATTATTTTCCAGTACGTAATCTAATTACCTGTATCAGCTGAATGAGTTCAAGGAATTACTCGAAAAAGGCTACGGAATGACGTTTGGTAAAGCAGGGAGTCAATTTGGGCGGATCGTTAATAATTTTTAATTTTGCAACTGAATTGACGAGAAAGATTATGGTGAATAAGTTGATCTTGTCCAACATAAGAAAGAATTTATTTGCAAAGCCAAGCTAAGGAAAAAAAACCCATAATTTTTAGAACCCTTTGGTAGACTGACTTGTTTGTGTAAGAAGTTATTTTCAGATATTTTACTTTCAAACATAAGTAAAACAAAAGGAACTGGCTACACTTTTCACTTGAGTAGCACTCTTTTATTTGGCCACTAGTCACTTTTAATTTTTTTTTTCATTTTTCCTTTCACATTTTTTTAATATATTTAAATCTTTTTAAAAAATAAAAAAAAATATACTAATACAGATTTTAATTTGTACATGGCCCATTTTTTAGTGTTTTGATGAATTCATTTTAATTTTCGTCATAAATGATAAATTATATTAATTTTCATATCTAAAACAAGCATAATATATATAATAATTTAAAGTATCAAATCCAGATATTTTAAAGACGTTCTCCCATATATATATATATATATATATATATATGTATGTATGTGTTGACTTTTGTGACTTTTTTGTAATCCCACACCGGTGGGAAATAAGAAAGAAGCATAATTGTTAGGTTATAAATAAGAGACTTAGCCTCTTAGTTTAAGTACACCAGTTGAAAGCTTATCTAGTAACTTTTGACTTTAGTTAAATTCCTCTATTAGCCTTTTGTAAAAAGGGAAGAGATGTAAAGTTAAAGTTTTACTAGTAGGGTAGCTTTGTAAGTGTGGTGAGGAGAAAAATTGTGTGATTGTAACAATTTTTCACATAGTAAATTTTTTTCTCTGGGTCTGGTGGTTTTTCTCCTGTTTTGGAGTTTCTACGTAAATTTCTTGTGTTGTTATTATTTCTCTATTTTTCTTGTTATTCCTGCAAAGGGTAGATCCTAGGGGGGTGAATTTGGAGGTCCAAATTCCCAACAATTGGTATCAGAGCCACTAGGTTCTTTTTGTGGGGTGGAGTTTTGGTGTGGTAGTGTGGATATGTACAGTCTAAGGAGGTTCTGTCTAGGAGATTGGAAATTTTAAGTGTGTCCATTGTGACCCTCCAATCTTTCCTAGGAACTGACTTAGTGAGGTACTATTCATTTCTACAGTAAATTCATCAAAACAATATCAGGAAGTAGGGCTTCAAATCTTGTCAGATTTGAGGTGGAGAGATTGGTTTACACAAGGTGTGGAAGGGCAGATCAACCCCTGAAGTCAGCAGTGATTCTAACGACTGGTGAAACGGCTAGTACAAGGAGCTGGTTCGGCAAGTGGCTCCAAGTCAGTAAATGGAGATACTAGTATTGATACTAATGTTGTGTCTCTCTCCATGAAAAATGAGACATGTACATCCTTATGGCATGCTGCTAATTCCCAAAGTTGTCATGATAGAGGATGTGTTAATATTAGCAGGTCCACAAGTTTGCACACGGGCTTTGGTTTGGCATTAATGCAGGGTGTGTGGTGGAAATTTATGTCGATGGCTGATGAACTTTCAGGAAAACCAAACGTGGAAGTTACACCATAATTTTCAGCAAGGTTGTTTTCGACATGGGCCGAAGTGAAATGCTTGGAATTGGTTTATTCTGAGTGGATATGCTTTTATGGTGAAGCATGATAGCGGAAGCTATGAAGATCTTCATTGCAGTGGAGCTTGGCTGTGGGACCAGTCAAAGTCACAAGGTGAAAATTGTTGACTTTTGTGACTTTTTTGTAATCCCACACCGATGGGAAATAAGAAAGAAGCACAATTGTTAGGTTATAAATAAGAGGCTTAGCCTCTTAGTTTAAGTGTACCAGTTGAAAGCTTATCTAGTAACTTTTGACTTTAGTTAAATTCCTCTATTAGCCTTTTGTAAAAAGGGAAGAGGTGTAAAGTTAAAGTTTTACTAGTGGGGTAGCTTTGTGGGTGTGGTGAGGAGAAAAATTGTGTGATTGTAACAATTTTTCACATAGTGAATTTTTTTCTCTGGGTCTGGTGGTTTTTCTCCTGTTTTGGAGTTTCCACGTAAATTTCTTGTGTTGTTATTATTTCTCTATTTTTCTTGTTATTCCTGCAAAGGGTAGATCCTAGGGGGGTGAATTTGGAGGTCCAAATTCCCAACAGTATGTATGTCATTTCGACATCAGTATAATATATAAGAATATATCCAAACAAATGTAAAATCACTAGAACAAAAAAGAGGTTTGGGAAAGTTATTTGGAAGGATTTGGAAAGATAAGAAAGATATAAAGAAGAAATTTGAGCGAAACCATTTGGAAAGAGGAAAAAAGAAAAAACAGAAAATGGAAACACAGTAAACGTAAATTATTTTGACCCCACAAAATAAGCTAAAAAAGAGATCAAAGCTAATGTCCACAAAATATGATCTCTTTTTCAAAAGAAAAGTAGGAATGACGATATTAAAACAATGCTTTTAAGTTTGGATAAGCAAAAGATTCTCCAATCCCAGTGGACTACTACAAAGCAGCAAATACCAAAAACGATGGAACCAATTAATTTAAACAATTAATTAATTTGTGCTAAGTTGGGAAAATTAAATTATATATATGATCCTGATCACATGATCTCTCTCTTGAGCGCCTATTTAAATAGAGTATTAGCCAGCCACTAATTAGATCCTCAGCTGAGTTGCCCTTCATTCCCCCTTCATTCCCACAGGTCTGCAAACGTAGCAAAACAAAAAACAAAAATTCAAGCAATTGATCAGACAAAAGATATCTTATCCAAAGATAAAAGCAGTCAAAAAAATGAATTAAGCCATCATGTTAATTTGTGACCGACAAAGCAAATTAAAGATTTCTGTGTAGAACAATAATTGAAAAGTTATCTCAATCATGGAATGACTCCTAAAAGAAGTCTTTCTTTTCTTTTAGAAGTCTCCCACTAGCACGCAGCTGCTAAACCATGCACGTTGGATGCGACCAATTTATAAAGTATAAATCTTAATTAATAACCCAATTTATAAACCCTAATTAATTTCCCAATTAACTTTTATTTTTCTTTGGTTTTTGAAATCCTTCTAATTCCAGAATTAAAAGCGATTAGTAGCTCCACATGATGTACATGATTGAGGATAATCATGTACTTAATGTCTATACCTTGCAAGCGAAAAAAGTTAGAAATGTCAATATCTTTCACAATTTATTATGCGCCCATTACGTAGGAAAAGTTAATGATCATCTTGCTTTCCAATTAACTTTTCGTGCCCCACGTGATTGGTCCTACATGA
This sequence comes from Carya illinoinensis, assembly GCF_018687715.1. Classification (NCBI taxonomy): domain Eukaryota; kingdom Viridiplantae; phylum Streptophyta; class Magnoliopsida; order Fagales; family Juglandaceae; genus Carya; species Carya illinoinensis. The sequence continues at coordinate 3,531,185 of NC_056766.1, forward strand.
TGTCTGATCATCCATGTCTGACATCATTCGTCATTCGTCATTATTAGTTTCTGTAAGAAATTAATTAAAGGAAGAAAAATAGAGTTATGATCAGCATTATACAAAAATAATGGAACGATCGATAATTATGAATAAAAAAACAAAGTTTAATTTGTACGTGGCCAATTATTTAGTGTTTTCATCAATTCACTTTAATTTTCGTCATAAATGATAAATTATATTAATTTTCATATCTAAAACAAGCATAATATAATAATAATTTAAAGTATCAAATCTAGATATTTTAAATTCGTTCTCCCATTTACATAAAAATATATATGTATATATATATTATATGTATGTCAGCTATTGTCACTACAACATTTGTTGATTTTTACCGTGAGGCTATGTATTCGGAAAAACTATACTTGTAGTGGGAAACGTTTTTTTCTTACTAAATATATCCGTAGGAGACTAGTAACTTAAAAGTTGGTGACGTACACAAAGTATTTTTCTCCACCAATTCATGAACACATGGCAAATGATGACCTTTTTCCCACCAACTATATCGTGGAGAAAACCAATGAATTTTACGGCAAATGATTACTCAAATCAGTTTATGTTGGTGGGAAATATTAGTTTTAACACGAAATGTGCTGGTGAAATTTATATGTTTTATGAACGCATTTCATAGGAATACATCTTTCCTAACCAAAACCACTCATCAATAATGGACGAAAATAAACTATTTCAGACCTAATGAACACATGGGAAGTAAATATTTTGCATGACATTGTTTCGTGGCAATACATACTTTCCACATCATTGCCAATCATGAGTAAAAGTTATAAATATAATTTTTCGGACTATTTGATTTTGTCAGTAAAGTGTATTGTTCATGATATTTGTTTGATAGAAAAACTTTTTGCCCACTTTGAGCATTTTATTGAAATTAATATTTTGCCACCCTTCCTTTCGGTAGCTTACTTAGAATATAGTTTCTCAGTGTATGGCTTAGTCGGAATACAATTTTTGTCACCTATTTCTTTGTGGGAAATACTACAGGAAAATGTTAACTGCTTTTACCATTTCTAACTCTTCTAAAATGGTCTTTTCTCACAATATCAAGATGCTATATATATAGGCTATTATTAAATCTGCAATCACACACACACATATATATAACATAACTAATGCCAAGTACTTGGATCCAAATTCTCTGGTTGCACCTATGTATATATATAACACTTTGAAAAATAACATTTAAATATTAAAATACATCAACCCATGCATGGAGATACATCAATGTTTGAGTAGGGAGTACAAGAGGGAAGCCTACATTTTCCTAAGTCACATCAACCTAATCAATTAATAGAACCCAAAATGCTTAATATAATCCATGTATACATAATATTTTGGGTTCTAGACCCAAAAGATGAATCCCCAATCCCAATATTGTCATTGACTAGAAAATAAGGGATCTGCATGCTACAAAAGCCAAAGGACGTGGAACCAATTTAAATAATTAGTCAAGGTAATGAAATAAAAAATTACTTCTTTTTTTTTTTTCTTTAAAAGAAAATTTGGTTTACTTCTAATCTACTTTTGGTGGAGGAAAACCCTATTCATCTGAATATTAATTAATTTACATGTCATTTATGAAGAAAATCCAACAAATTGTGCTCATTCAGTTTCAACTGTTAAGATTGATGGGAAAAAAAAAAGTGAGTCATTGTACATCCATCATGTACAATATTGACAACCAGATGATCCTCACAAAATATTTACATTGCAAGTTTTTTATAGTCACTACAAGAAAAATGACTTTTTACGTCGTTTAAATTGGATGTAAAAAATACAAAATGGTTATCAAAATTTTTTTTACAACCATTTTATGTTTTCTGTATCTAATTTAAACGATACAAAAAGTCATTTTTCTTATAATGAGTTTGATACAATGTATCACTTTAATAACTTAGAGTACAAATTGAAGTGTAAAATCACTAGAAGCACCAGCTGCTAAACCATTCGTGTTGGAGGCAACGGGAGAGCAAAAAAGCGGTAATTTAGAAAAGTTGGAAGGATTTGGAAAGATGATCAGAAAGATAGAAAGAAGAAGAAATTTGAGCGAAACCATCTGGAAAGAGGAAAAAAGAAAAAGCAGAAAATGGAAACACAGAAAAGGTAAATTATTTTGACCCCACACGTCTGCAAAAGCTAACAAAATAAGCTGAAAAAGAGAAAGCTAATGCCACGAAACGTGATCTCTTTCTTAAAAGAAAAGTAGGAATGACGAAAGCAATGATTTTAACTTGGGATAAGCAAAAGATTCTCCAATCCCATCATTATGGATTAGTACAAAGTTGTTATCCATGCATGAGCAAATACCAAAAAAGATGGAACCAATTAATTTAAACAATTAATTGGTACTAAGTTGGGAAACTTCATGCATGAGATCGAGCATCCACTTTATATATTATATGATCCTGATCACACGATCCCTCTCTTGAGCACCTATTTAAAATATTAGACTATTAGCCAGCCACTTAGATCCTCAGCTGCCTCGCCTTCATTCCCACAGGTCTGCAAATGTAGCAAAACAAAAAACATTCAAGCAATTGATCAGACAAAAGATATCTTATCCAAAGTTAAAGTAGTCAAAAAAAAAAAAAAAAGAATTAAGCCATCATGTTAATTTATGCCTGACAAAGCAAATTAAAGATTCCCACACACAACAATAATTTAATAGTTATCTCAATCATGGAAGGACCTAAAAAGAAGTCTTTCTTTTCTTTTCTATGAAGTCTCACACTAGCACTACTTTTATGGATTTTAAAGAGTTCAAGTAGGCCGAGAGATACATGTAATGACTGATCCAATTGGAAAAAATGATAAAATCTCTATCAATTGTTCCTTTTTTGGTTTCTTATCTCATCTTATTATTATAATTTTATCTAATTTTTATATAAAATATAATAAATAATTCAACTTTTTCAAATTTTAAAATAAAAATAATATTAAAAAAATATAATATAATAATATTTTATTTAACTTTAACATTTTATCTCATATTATCTGTGTAATCAAATGGGACATCTCATCTCATCTCAACTTTCAAATAGAATCTCTCTTCCTATTCCATTCTAAGTAGGATGAAGAGATATAGCTCATCTGTCATTGTTGGACTAACAATTTGATTAAGGAAGGGTGTCTTTTAAAAATAAATTATTCAACCGAAAAAATGAATATTAGTATTCAAAATTATTACGTTAAAGGCAATGATATTTGGAGATGTCGTGACATTAATGCAACGCATAACGTTAATGCATTCATTTTGAAAAAAAGTGAAGTTCACAACTGAAAATATTAATTTTTTATATGAGTCCTATAATTACTCACTTTTTCAAAAGGAGTACTGTGTGGCACTTGCACATTTTAGTATTACTCGAATTAATATGTAAGTACCCAATGGCACCTCTTGTGGCACGCTTAGAGTCATAATTAAGGGCTTGTTTGGAAAAAAGTTTTATTTCCAAAATTCTCATCTCATTTCATTTCATCACATCCCATTTCTTTCCCAAACATTACTCAAATACAAATACTTTTAAACTAATCATTACAACTGTTTCAAACTTTGAAAAAAAAAATCAACATTTTCAAATCTCCAAATAAAAATAATATTAAAAAACCATATTCTAACAATATTTTAATTTTATAATATTTTTTATTCAACTTTTCCTCTCATTTCTCAAAACTTAAAAAATACTCAACTCAAACTATCTCACCACTATTCACAAATTATTTACCACTATTCACAAAAGTCTAACATGAGTAAGCTTTAGGAACGAAAAAAAAAAAAAAAAAACTAGGGGTTTAGTTTGATTGTTAATTTCCAGTTAATGCTTGATTATGGCTGGAAAAAAAATGAGTAAATGTATTATGTTAAAAAATGAACAAAGAAGATCAACTTATTTATTCACCATATATAATATAACATAATTAACATATTTACTGAATTTTCACTAAATAAATGCCAAAATAATAATTAGTAATGTTCTCGATCATTTTCTACATGAAAAAGGTAAATCTGAGGCAAATTAGACCGTACTCTCAAACCTAGCTTTGCAAAATAAAATTAATGGAGGTAAATCTCTGTGGAGCCCAATTCTGAAATGTTTTTTTAGTGTTTTTCTAAAATATTGTGAAGCCCAAGATTGATTTGGAAGTGGGTTTTCTTTCAAATCTAGTGTGAGTTTGTGTGAAGGCAGTGGTCTCAGCCCGTGTGAAAGCCCAGCTCAAGGTGAGGAGCCCAGCCTCTCATCTTTTGAACGGCGCCGTTTTGGTTTGGAGGGTGAGAAAACCCTACTTTTGTCTCTCCTCTTTTTCTCTCTCCTCTTTTTCTTTCCCCTCCCTTCTCTCCCCGAGCACCGTACCACCCCAACCATGACCTTTTCGCAGCCCATGCTGCCCCCACGCAGGCACCACACGTCTGAAATGCACAGTCCACTGTCCCTGTCTGGCCACCGCCCCCTTCTCCCCCAATCCGTGCCTTTCTCTCTCTGCCTCCCCGTGAGCTTTTCAGCTAACGCAAACCAGCCGTCGCGCACCATGCATTGTGAAGCTTGCCCATCTTTTCCGTCCTGCCCACCGTCCAACTCCACCAACAAAGCCGTGGGTTGTGCTGTTGTGGAGGAGTTCCACGACCTATAAATAGGTCGAGCCTCTACCCGTTTGGAACCCATCCCAAGCCCTCCTCTCCATCTCAATCTCGTTCTCTACCTCCCCAGATCTCACATTCCCTCTCTCTGTTTCCTTCCAGTGCAATTTAGAAAATTTTCACCTAGGGTCCCGCCGCATACCGTCGTGGTTCGTCGCCCTCAGGTGTTCACTGGACGTTGTCTGACCACCCCCCCCCCCGGGGGCTCCGCTACCACTCAGCCTCTCCCCCTCTTAGATCTCACCCTATAATCGAAACTAGATCTCTCTCTCTCTCTCTCTCTCTCTCTCTCTCTCTCTCTCTTAGGGTTTACGGCGCGGCCAACTATCACCAGCCACTGCAGCCCCTCCTTCCCCATCACAGTGGAGAAGAAGAAAAGAAGCAAAATTCGACAGATTGAAGGAGAATGGAGATGAAGCAGAGAGGAGAACGAAAAGCATGGAGAAAAAGGGTAGTCGGCGGAAGGCAAAGAAAAAAAATGAAGCTCTACGCCGCCCAAAACGACGCCGTTTAGAGGGGAAGAGAGGGCAGTGTTCATGGGCAACGGGTTGGGCTGGAATCCGAGTGGGCTTGGGCCCAAAAATGAAGGAAATCCAACAGCAATAAGCCCAAACCGCGATATAAGGATATAAGAAATAAAAGACACAATAAAAATAAATAATAAGGCAATTAAAAACCACTACAACTCTATATTAATAAAATAAAATATTTAAAGCCTAACAATGAAATAATTTAAGTTGGAGAGTAATTTAAATGCAAAACAATAATTAATAGCAAGTAAGCATATAAAATAAATTTCACATTCTAAAAATATAAAATAAATCCAACGATTAACACATTAAATTTAAAACAAGAGAGCCATTAATTATAATATAATCTTTCATTAAAAATAAAAAGTAAATACGAGGTATTACAACGTAGGTATGGTGGTAGAGTCCCACCTGCAATTTTCACCTATAGTCTTCAATAAATGATTATGTTGGATTATTTTCTGAGAAAATGACGGTTTGTGATTTAATAGATACTAGCACCATTTTCTAGGAAAATTGTTGGTTTATGTTTAGGCCATTTCTGGAAAAATGACATATATTATTCATGGCTTGTTTTGGGTTAAAAGAGATTTTTGACGTACGTTGGGAAATAATCATTTTTGGAAAAAATGAAGATTTTGGGTTACATATATGTTTCGTCATGTGCACGCATGATTGTTGGATGTATTAATGTGTTTTAATCTCTTAGTTTGTTTGGGTGATTACTTATTGAGATTTATAGTCTCACGATATTCAATGCAGATAAGGACGTTGAGCCGGAGACTTTGGCTCCACCAGAGGAGTAACCTGGGGTTGCTCTGTGTATTGAGATTTATTTTCCCGCTCGTTTATGTATTTTGCCCTTTGTATTATAGTTTTTGGGATAACTGTATAACTCTTTTTTATATTACTTTTATTTTGATAAACTTGTATTTAAAATTTCTGGTACTTAATTGATTTATTTAATTTATCCGCTACATTTTTGTTGTACAATTTCTGCATGTGCATACTTGGCACTTATTATTGAGAACCCGTGTTGTTATCATCCCGACTTCACGATTCCTACATTTCCGTACGTAAAAGTCAGGGCGTCACAATATTTACATTAGAATATAATTTATGACTGACAAAGTAAAATTAAGTTCTTACAACAGTAATTTAAGTAAATTAACAGCTCAATCATGGAATGACCACTCGTACTCTTTTCTTTTCTTCTCTTTTTTCATCTGTCTAGTCTCCCACTAGAGCCAGTATGGTTTTTAAGATTTCTAAAATATTTATCGAAAATTTAAGAGTTCAAAAATGTAGATGTAATCAGTCATGAGCCAATGATCCGACTAGAAATTAAAATGATAAAATCTTTTATCAGTGACTAAAAATCTCTCTTCATGCATCGCCCATGTTAAGTAGGAAGATCAGATATACATATATATATATATATATATAGCCGTACGTCCTTCAAGTGGGACTAACAATATTTATTAAGGAATGGTGTTTATTAAAAATAACTAATTATTGTACAAATCTCAAAGAAACAAGCTACGTACAAATCTTTGTTAAAAATTGGACCCCAACTAAAAAAAGTGTAAAAAAACATATTCTTTATTAATAAGATTCAATTTTTTTTTATATAAAAAGTTTGTAGGACTCTTGTCTATTTAATTTTTATTCAAATTTTTCTATCTCATTTCCTATAAGTTAATTGAAATTATTTTGTTACTATTCACAAATTTTTCATCTCATTTCACTTGCCAAACAAGCTCTAAATCTAATAGTAACATAGAAGCATGCAAAAATGGTAAACTCATGAGAATAAATTATCATGACTTCCTTCCTATTATGAAATTATGAATATCTTTGTGCAACAACTTCGGGTTTGGATTAAGAAATCTCCCAAAACTCATCTTAACTAATTTCATCCAATTATTACAATTTTTATAAATTTTCACACAAAATATAATAAATAATTTAACTTTTTCAAAACTCAAAAAAATAATAATATTAAAAAATAATATTCTAACAATATTCTATTTAACTTTCAACTTTCATTTCAAGTCAACTGATCATCTCAATTCACTATCCAAACCATTCTATGCTACATCGGCATTAATTAATTCCCTCCACGTTTCTAAAGAATTTCAAACATATTAATCCGTTTCCATTTAAATTAGAAGAAATAAATATAGAAGTACATATGATCAATCTGTTTTTGTTTTCCTGCTAGTCACTAACTCACGCATGTATGTAACAAACAGGTCATTTTCATCATGCCCATATATATGCATGATTTGTTTCAGGTGAAATCTCAAATGTTTATATTTACATGTAAGGTATTAAAACTAAAACCATTTAATTACCCTTTAAATATTATAAAAACTTGACAAATAGCGCTCATTCAATTTCAACCATCAAGATTGATAACAAAAGGTGAGTCGTACAATATTGACAGTTAGATCTTAACGAAATGTTTACATTGTAAGTTTTTTATAAATTGAATACAATGCATGCATGCATCACTTTTTATAATTAATTAGAGTACAAATTCATCATGTAAATTAACTCACAAGTATTTAAAAGATACAAAACAAAATCTTCCCTATATATTAACTACTTTGTTAATTGAATTCATCATGTGCATTAGCATGCAGGCCGTGTCTACCTAACTAGCTAACTGTTTTGGAAAATTTTGTTTAATTGGATTAGGGGACACTTTTGCCGTCTAAAAACCTTCACTACAAGAGATATGATTTTTTGAGACAAAAAATTTTGTCTCAAAAAATGGAAATTTCGTCCCTAAAAATTTTGGGAGACGAAAAAATTTCGTCTCTATTTTGTCTCAAAAAGGCTGTCTCTATTTTGATTTTCGTCTCCGAAAAATATTTTTAGGAACGAAATTGGGCAGAACCGGTCGAAACCATTCGAACGGGAAATTTTTTCTGAGACAAAAAAAATGTCGTCTCAGAATCAAGTTCGAACGAAAATATTTTTGTTCGAACAACATGAAATGTTAATTCAAACCAATGACCATATCTGACCAAGTCCGTTCGAACAAAAAAGTTTGTAAGCGACTTTAGTTCGAAGAAAAATATTAACTGTTCGAACAAATAATCTATTTACAGAAATTTTCTGTTCGAACAGACTTTTAGAAATGAATTTATTCGAATGAGTATTTAGTTGTTCGAACGAACGCATGGATTGTATTTCCCGGTAAGTTCGAATGGGTATATTTTTGTTCGAATGAGAATTTTTTGGTTCAAATGGATATGTTTTTGTTCGAATGTATGCATAAATGGTAATTTACCATTCGAACGGCATTGATTAAACAAAATGAAATTGATACTAATACAAATTGTAATCTATATACATCAAATTGTAATCTATATACATCAATTGTTCAAATGTTTACAAACATCATAAATATTAAAGGAAATTAAAAAAAACCAAATGAATTATGATTGTGGTGGTAGTGGTGGTATAGGGTTTTGGGACATCATTAATTGAAATTGTTCAAACATTTTTTGGTTATTTAATTGTAGCCTCCCTTCTAATCTTGCTTCTAAATCTGCTGCTTGATCTAATCGGGTCAGCAACTCTTTTTCCTTCGATCTCAATCGTTCTATCTCAAGTACAGCTTCCTCTAATTTTTTAGTCTTGTCGTCATTCGATCTGGCTTTAGAAGATGATGAAGATGTTGAGGATGGCTTCACGCAACGTCCTAAGCCCCTCAAATATCCAGAACGTGATCCAAGAACTTGAGAAAAGATTTGAGCATCGTTGACAGATGATTCATCAGATGGATCCGCAACAGTATCTTTAAGAGATATCATCTTGTCCTGGAAAAAGAAAAACATTAAAATTAGTATATGTAACAAAAATATATTTAGACAATGAAATTAAATAAACTTCAACTTACATAATTTGCCTCTGCCTCAGGATTGCTCCAAACACCATCACGATTTTTATGTGCTTTAGCATACAATTGGATCAGATCATAATCAGTAGGATTTTCTTCTTGCTGTAAAATGAAAATTAATATCATAATTTATACGAAAAAAGTGTATATATTAAGATTTAATTGAGACAATAAGAACTAACCATTTTTTTTGACAAGCGATGAAAAGATCGAGAACCCACGTGATGGTGTATCGTTAAATTTGATCTATTTGCTTTGTTCACTGTACTCCGTTTCTAAAAAAAAGTATTATAATTTTTATTTAATAGATCTATTATATATTATTAAAAAAAAAGATAGTAGCGAAATTACCTGATAAGCAGGATCTTCAAACAGATCACAAACTTTCTCCCATTCGTTTGGTGGCATTGCTTGGAATGGATTTTGACGCGCCTCTATCGTAGTACTGAACTTCTGATAGTGTGCATGGCATCAACCTTTGTACCTCCGGAATGCATTCGACATGAGTTCTTCAATCGTTAGTCGATCCTCCCGCCGACCAAAATTTAGTTCAAACTCGTCCTTCAAAGAATTATAAACAATTAGTATAATTTCAAACATTCGTATTTAAATAAAAATGTTATACAAAGTAACTTATTACCAGACAACGATTTTTGATGTGGTCTTTCACATCTTGGGAAACTTTAGCCCAGGAGGATGTAGCCATCGGTGCATACGTGCGAGTAAGTGTATCGACATAAGAAGCAAGCCAAGCTCCCGAATCCCTAGAGCCACCGGTGTGATCATCAGATATATCAACTTTAATTTTACCCACTTTCCTTACTTTTTCTATGCAGACACCCCTCGTAATGCCTCTAACTCGGCGCTGGTTTACAACAGCTATATATACAAAAATTAAAGCATATATTTTAATTAAATTAATTTTATTTGAAAGATATACAGTGAAAAAATACCTTGTTCTGGTTCTAGTGACGGTGGCCCACCATTGTTGGCAAGTGAAGCACACGGGGATTCGCTAAGTGGTGGGGATGGCTCACGTGTTCTTTTGCGTTTAGGAGGCATATCTGTTTGAAATTATAATAAATTATTATTCGAACAAAATACATGAAATATTTTTATAAGAATTTTACCTACACAAATATCTGTTTGAAAATCATTCGGTATCAGTATTGCTGGACCAATCGCTCTCATCCTCAGTAGAAACTTTAGTTGATTCATGTTCTTCCGACATGTCACCTTCAATTACTTCGGATTTAACATCTTCTCTGCGCAATGGGACCATATCATAATGGCTTAGATCAACAAATAGATTGATGCCTGATTCATTTTCTTGATATGCTTCTTCATGGTCTGGACTATTAACTTCTTCATGTGGTTGATCATTTTCTGGAATATAATCATATACATTTCTTGGCGCAAATTTCTCGACTATTCTCCATGGATTTCCGAACTCCGGATCATCTAAATAAAAAACTTGATTTGCTTGGCATGCGAGAATAAATGGGTCGTCCTCATACCATTTGCGAGATGTATTGACACTTACAAAATATTCATTCTTACGCACTCCCAACCTAGGATTTGAGACATCTCACCAATTACATTTAAATAACCAGACCATATATCCCCCCACATACTTTAATGCTATGATATCTTCCACAATTCCATAAAAATCAATATTTTCATTCCCATGGCTTCCTTCGACAACAACCCCACAATTTTGAGTTTTCCTATATCGTTCTTTGTCTGCCGAGAAACTTATGAATTACATACTCGAAGAATGTAGGAAAATGCTAAACCAAAATTTAAATTGACTAACACAGGAGTTATAACTAAGTATATATGCCATATAGATGATAGAATCTCAAACTGTCCAGTTTGGACAATTCAAGAGTTATACCCAAATATTCTTTAAGAGAATATTTGGCCACAACTCTCGAACGGGTCTAAGGTTTAACTGCATGTAAAATAACTACAAAATCCAAACACTCAGTAGTAAACATAACAAGCATACATCACAAATACATGGGAAGATTACATTACAAGTATACATGATGGGCCATTAAATATTTTGAAATATTTAATACTTGAGTACTTACTTATGTTCAAATATTTAATTATAATTTTTTAATTAAATATCTTATTATTATATTTGGAGTATTAAGCTATTTAATTAGTGTACTTAGATATAATTAATTATACATTATGTATTAATCATCTTATTACTTGAGTACTTAAATATCTTCACATATTTAATTATAATTTTTTAATTAAATATCTTATTCTTATATTTGGAGTATTAAGCTATTTAATTAAACTATATCATAGATATAATTAATTATACATTATGTATTAATCATCATAATTAATACTTGAGTACTTACTTATGTTCAAATATTTAATTATAATTTTTTAATTAACTATCTTATTATTATATTTGGAGTATTAACTGCTATTTAATTATCACTGCAAATAATGAGTATTTAATTGATACTATTCGAACAAACACTCTATAAGTTCGAATGGAACGTTGGTCGAGTTATATTCTGTTCGAACAAATAAAAATACATTCGAACGGTATTCAGAGCGTTCGAATTAAACCAACCCAGAAACCAGTCACGAAACAGAGCACAAAACTGAACCATAAAACACAATTTTCACATTCATGATGCCATATTTCAATACAACACATTGAAAACTATATGAATATCCCTAAATATGATTATTAAACAACTTAGAAAACTAATAAAACTTACCTCTTGTACTAGCAATTCAAATTTCAGTCAATCCACAATACCTATATATACATAAAACACATTAAACTGTTGTTCTATCCCAACAAATAAATGCAAAAAATATTAAGATATTTGTAAATGAAAATCGGAATGAAAAATACAAAAAAAAAACCACTTACCTTTTGTCCTTCTCCTTTCTCTCTCAAGAATCTCTTCTCTCTCAATGCTTTCAAGCTCTCTCTCTCCACAACACTCTCTCACAGCCTCTGCCACGCTCTCTCTCCTTTTCTCAATCTTCAATCCGAGTGAAAATGAAGTGAAAGGATCGGATTAATAATATGTGTATTTCCATTCGAACTAAATTTTTATAAGTTCGAATGCGAAAATTCAAATACCGCTAATTTTTCTCACAATTTTTTTTCCGTTCGAAGTAATATTTTTCCAGTTCGAACAGAAAAAAGGAATATTCTCCAGCATATACCGATAACTTGGCGCGAATTTTCCCTCCAAACAAAAAAAATTCGTTCGAACATGAATTATCTCTATTCGAACTGACATTATATTAGTTTGAACAGATAATTAGAGAAATATATAACTATACACATAATACACCCAATATTATTATGTGTATATGTAAAAATTATATACACTATATAATACTAAGTGTCACTAATATCATAATACTAAGTTTCTTATCAATCTATAATATTAAGTATTTAAAATAGTATAATATTTTATTTACAATCACTAATAGTGTTATACTTATAAGTTAGTATCACTATAAGTATAATACTAAGTATCACTAATAGTATAATACTAAGTGATATTAAAGTATAGATAGCATCAAAATATGAAAACTAATAATACTGTAATACTTTATAATATAGTCCAAGTACTTGGTTTATTATTAATATACAAACTAAATATATTAGAAATATGTTTTTTATACATATAATTAATGCAATGTTTTACTATATACTTACTATATTTACTTTATAATGCAATGCTTTACACAATACTATTTTATACTCATCTAATGCATAATATATATACTATTACATATATATATACTAGTTACTTACAATATATATAAGTAACTAGTATAAAACTCTATACTATCGATATATAGTTATCTAATATATATTATATATACTAGTGAGAAATTTTTTATTAGTACTAATACTAGTATTATATACTAGTATTACTAATATAAAACGTATTGTTTTACCTCTTGTACTTATATATATATTTCTATGAAGTATTATATAATTCATTCGAACTTATACCCTTTTAATTCGAACTTATACCCTTTTAGTTCAAACTGATTATACTTCCATTCGAACGAAATTACGTTATTTAAATCGCGAACCAGTTTCTTCTCCATTCATTTCGTGCCTCCTCTTAGGGGTGGGCAGCGGAGCCCCGTTACCCACTGCCCCGCCCCGTTCGGCCCGCCCCCGCATAGGGCGGGGCGGGTCATCCGCACCGTCAGGGCCGGGGCGGGGCCCCCCGGCCTGGATAGGCTAACCCCAGCGGAGGCGAGGGACGGGGACGGACCCCCCCCCGGTCCGTTTTTCCCCCGCCCCGCCCCGCATCATATATAATATATATATATATAATTTTAAGTATAACTTAAGTGAAACGGCGCCGTTTCACTTAAGTTATACCCCTTACCCTTAACACCCACCCCCCCCCCCCCCCCCCCCCCGCGGGCGTTCGAAACCCAGCCTTCTCCCGACTCCCTCCCCTCCCCTCCCCTCCGAAACCCCCAATCCCCTCCGAGCCTAAGTCGCCGTGCCGCACGCCGTCCCTCCTCCCTCTGCCACGCCGGACGCACACTGGACGCACGGTATTATTTTTTTAATTTTTCTCCGTTAAATTATATATATATTTTTTTTTTGAGTTTTGATCGGAGATTGGAGGAAGGATGGGGTTGAATCGGAGATAGAGGATGGGATTTGTGGATTGTGTGCTGTGGATTCGTTGATTTGTCAAATTGTGTGATTGTTTCGGATTTCAAGCATTTTTATTGTTTCGGATTGCCCATTTTTGTTGTAAATTTCATTGAAATCCTAACCCCTAAATTGATTTAGGGGTTTCATGATTGAAACCCCTAAATCAATTTAGGGGTTAGGGTTTCGGATTGGGACCCTAAATTAAATTAGGGTTCCAATCCGAAACCCTAATTTTTTTTTAGGGGTTTCAATGATTGAAACCCCTAAATCAATTTAGGGTTTCGGATTGGGGTTCCAATCCCAAATCCGAAACCCTAATTATTTATACTAATATATATATATTTATTAATCATATACATATATATATTTATATACATATATAAATTATTTATATACATATATATAAATTTATGGAGTTGTGAAACTTGTTTGAGATAGTAATCATCATGGACGCACGGTATGATTTATTAGGGTTTTTGGCATCTTTCTTTTCTTGGCTAGGGTTTTTGCTCTTGAAAGTATGAAATTAAGTTTTTGGCAAATTTGCACTTTTTGATCTTTTTTATTTTTCATATTTTTTAAACATCTTTCAAGATTTTAAAAAATTAAAAAATATACCAATATACTAATATTAATGTCAGTAACTATTAAGAAAATAATTTTATAAAATTAAATATATGAAAAGTAAAAATGAGAGAACAAAACTATGAAGCATATTATCAAGCACTTTTTGTTTTATTTAAAAGTTTTAAATAATTATAACTATTAGATAATTAAAATTCAAAAAAAATCAATTTGAAAATTATATAAAATCAAATATGGCCTTCATGAATGTCTTTTTTTATTCAATCATTTAAGTACATATCATTTAATTGAATGATATCATTGGGTGATGAAGACAACGATAATTTTTGGGTGATTAAAAAAGGGTAAAAAAGAGAAAAGAGAGAAGAATATAATGCCTATTAAAAAATGTCTATTAAAGTGGCCTATTAAAATAATGCCTATTAAAAATATGAAGCATCTCTCTTCGACTCTTCCTAATCAAATTATTTGGAATTGCTTATATGAGGTGTAAAAACTTATTATAGTGTAGCCATTCATATTATCATCATTATATATAAAAAGTACTTAATACATCAATAATAGTTATGTATGTAGTTTTTGCTGATTGTGTTGGATTGCACTTTGGATTTTTTTTTTTTTTTTTTTTTTGTTGGAAAATCAGGAATGTCTTCGGATTTCAGTGATAGCTCGCCTTCCCCAGCCAACACCCCTACCCCAGAAACTAACCCTACTCCTACCCCTATAACGAGTACACCTTGCCCTGCTCCGAAGCCCACATAGGGCAAGAAACCTGTATCTATAGTTTGGCAACACTTTACCAAACTAGAGGGTGGGGACCCCAACAACCCACAAGCTAAATGTAATCACTGTGGAAAAATGTATGGATGTCACTATAGGAAACATGGTACATCCCAGCTGAAGGTCCATCTAGAGGAACAATGCAAGAAGAGTCCAATTTTAAAATCCTTAGTAGAGAAGGGCCAATCTAGACTAGATTTTAAAATGGCTGATGGGAGTAGTGGGGCCGGGGGGCCAACATTGAAGGGGTATACGAAGTATAACCCCGATGAGTGTAGAAGGCAGTTAGCTCGTATGATTATCATGGACGAGCTGCCTTTTCAGTTTGTGGAGGGTAAAGGGTTCCAAGAATTTGTCCAAGAGTTGGAACCCAGATTTGTACTTCCTTCTCGTCACACCGTGGCAAAGGATATTAAGAAGATGTACCTTCGTGATAAAGATGTTTTGAGGGGCCAACTCGCGGGTTTGGTAGTTTGCCTCACTACCGATACTTGGACTTCTATCCAAAATATGAATTACATGTCGTTGACTGTGCATTTTGTTGATGCTGATTGGGTTCTGCACAAAAAGATTATTAAATTTTGTCAAATAACTGATCATAAGGGTGAGACAATTGGGAAGGCATTGGAGGCCGCGATAAAGGAGTGGGGGTTGGAAAAGGTTTTGTCTGTGTCAGTTGATAATGCGTCGTCTAATGATGTCGCATTGGGATATCTAAAGAATTATCTTAAAGATGCAAATAAGACATTCTTGGGTGGTGAATACTTGCATGTTAGATGTGCTGTACATATTTTGAATTTAATTGTGACTGAGGGGTTGAAAGATGTTGATGACTCGGTTGCACGAGTTAGAATGGCTGTGAAATGGGTGAGGTCTTCTCCTTCTAGATTGGAGAAATTCAAAGTGGCTGCAAAGGCTGCGGGCATAACATCGAAGAAGGGTCTTTGTACTGATGTTCCTACCAGATGGAACTCAACCTTCTTGATGTTGGAGGCGGCCCAGGAATATAAGGCAGCCTTTCAATTATTGGGTGATGAAGACATCCAATATGTCAAATACTTTGATGAGCACGGGGGATCACGAAAGCCTAATGATGATGATTGGGTGGTAGTTTCTACTTTCGTTGATTTTCTTGGATTATTTTATGATGTCACGTTGAATATATCTGGTTCTTTGTACCCTACATCCCATGGGTTTTGTCAACAAATATATAGGGTAAAAGAAGAATTAGAAGATATGCGTAGGGGTTCCAATGAAAGGATGAGGGGGATGGCAAGTTCCATGATGCTAAAATATGACAAGTATTGGGGAGATTTGACTAGAATGAATATTTTCTTATATGTGGCTGTTATTCTTGATCCCCGTCTGAAAGTTTCAGGCTTGTTATATGGGTTGAGACTTGTTCACGATCAGGTATGGACTGACATTATTGGTGAATTGGCCCGAGATACCCTGAAAAAATTGTATGACGAGTTTATGGCAATTAAGGATGGTACTACATCGAAGACACATACACCGACCCCAACTCCTTCTACAGACACCGTGACTGGGCCTCCTACAAAGAAGCGCAGAATGCCGTGGACTAAGACCCTCGCACAGAATCCCACACTAGTCCATCAATCTACGAAGGTCGTTTCTGAGTTAGACAACTATTTGTCAGCGGATATGGTCTAAGATGATGATGATCATTTCGATATATTAGGATGGTGGAAGAATGCCTCAAAGAAATATCCCATCATTTCTGAGATTGCCCGCTGTATTTTGGCCATCCCTATTAGCATCGTTGCCTCAGAGTCAGCCTTTAGTACCGGAGGTCGTATATTGGATCCTTTCCGTAGTTCATTGTCTCCTACAACTGTAGAGGCATTGATATGCACACAGAGTTGGACGATAGGAAAGGATATTCATGTTCCGGATATTTTAGATTTTAAGGAGACCGATGAGGGTGGTGATCAGTCTGGATTTGGACCACCTGGTAATTATTTTTTATTTTATTATTTTAATTTTTTTATATTCATTTCCATTTCATCGTTATTAATTTTAATATTAATTTTTGTAGTAATACATGAGACGTTTAGCACCTCTGCAACATAAAAATGTGCTCAAGCCCGGGCCGCCCCAACTGTCACACCCCTTGACTCAAAGACAAGCCACAGCTGACAAGCCTCTTTAGAATGATCAATTTTTAATGATTTGTAAAAATTTTGTATTCAATAATTTGTAATGTTGATACAATGTCCTTTGGACACTTTTATGTTTGTAATTTTGTAATTGTTTAGCCTTTCAATTTTGTAATAGCTTAGTTATTATTATTAGTTTATTACGTATTAGACTCTTAGACATAACACTTTTTTTTTCTTTTAATCTGGGTTTTAAATTTTTTTTTCTTTTTTACTTATAATTTTATGGGCTGAAAAATGAAAATGGCCTACAAGGTATTTTTGGGCCAAAAATACATACTTGTGGGCCATTTTGGCCCATTGCTGAGATTTCTGGGCCCAAAATGGCCCAGAAGGGGGGTGCGGGGGGCCGAACGGACTGCCCCCCCACCCCGTACCCCGTCATGCGGGACGGGGGGGATTTTCCCCATCCGCCCCATGTCGGGGGGGGGGGGCTACCCCGCACCGTATGGTGCGGGTAGCACCCCTACCTCCTCTCATTCGAACTTACTCTTCGATTCCTCCGCCGTTAGCAGCCACAACGCCGCCACCAACTCCAACCAACTCCTCAAATCTCCTAGAACAAGAGGTATGGGTTAAATGAGCTTTATTTTTATTAGTTTTTTGGTTAGTTTTAGGGGGGTCGGATTTTGAATCAATCCGGCCCCATTTTGTTGTTTTGGGGCCAAATGACACAACTATAATCGGTAGAAATGATAGGGATTTACTCCTAAATCATTTCTACCGATTAAAATATTGGATTCCTTGTGAAAAATGAATGTGTCGGTTCGGTTCTGAGTCGACTCAGCCATGCCTGTTTGGCTCAGGTCCGTTCGAATGAATATAAATTCCATTCGAATTAAAGTCAAGTCCATTCAAATTAAATTTAGGTTCATTCGAATGGAATATAATTTTATTCGAATGGAGTTTAGGCTAATTCGAATGGAGTTATCTGAGGTCATTCGAATTAATTTTATGTTCATTCGAATGAATTTAAATTTCATTCGAATGAATATAATTTAATTCGAATGGAATTAAAGGCCATTCGAATAAGCAGTTGTCAAACATGACAGCACAACATCATCATTCCTCTAATTCACTTTAATTAGATCACATATATATTTTATACATCAACAGTATACTAATGGCAAGAAGCAGCGGAAGAAAACGTTCCAGACCCCAGACAGTCGAAAGTACCTCCGCAGCTCCTTGTCAGCCGGCCGTCAGGCCTATACTAGTTGAGCGGGAGATCATTCTAGGTGACTTCCGTGACCTCACTTGGGAGGGGCGGAGCATACATGACATCATCACCGATCGTGGATGGACCCCGATCTGTCGACAGAGGGGCACAGCATATCCTGAGATGGTCGGTGAGTTTTACCGTGCCATGGGTGAGCAGTCTAGTGATGCTCTATGCTATAACTTAGTAGTCCGGGGAGTGAGTATTATATTCTCTCTCCGCGTTATTGCTGAGTTTCTAGATTTGCGGCGAGAGCCCGGTGCCTATCCTGCAGCAGCAGTAGCGAGAGCAGCGACTGCACCATCTGGAGAGGAGACAACAGTCACATCCTCATCGCCAGTGCCGGATGTACAGACCGCAGAGCTGGATGCTAGCTCGGATGATAGTGAGAGCAGTGATGAGGTACCTGATGATGGTCTCACATACGATCAGGTTCGTGACCTAGTGCGAGACCCTGAGGCTCCTCTATATGATGGCAGTAAAGTGATCCGACAAGCCGACTGTATAGCATTTTTCAGAATGCTTAATTTGATTGTCGGGTATAACATTGATCTGAAAAAACACAAGACTGATTTCGGGATCGAGCGGGCCAGATTTTTGTTACGGTTAGCACAGGGGGAGCCGATTGATCTGGCATTATATTTCTTCCTCCGCATTCGCACAGAGTCACGCTATTCGAGTGGAGGTAGTCTACCATTTGCGCTTTTGATATCTAACCTCTTACTCCATTCAGGGGTTACAGTGACTTTGACTGAGCGGAGGTCGCCACAGATGGGGCCCGTTAACAAGATCACATTCAGTAAGAGCAAGGGTCACTTGTCGAAGACTCGTGCAGTCCTACAGGATCAGCCTCCGCCTACTGATCCAGCTTCTACTGCTGCTACCCCTATTGAGAGACACCCTGCTGGGGCTACTCCAGATGAGGTACGAGCTATATTGGCGGACCACCGCAACATTTTATTGAGGGACTTCATTCAGCCCATGATAAAGAAGCTTAAGGACCTAGAAGGACGCTTGCAAACTTTACAGGAGGATTTTGATTTATATAATAAATATTGTTAGTAATTTTTTTACTTTTTTATGTTGTATAGAACGTCTAACTCATTTTGGAATGTAATTAATGCAGTATAGTTTTTATTTTTAGTGTTTGCTAGCCTCTTTATTGTTAATTATATTTTCTTCTCATTATACTTAGTGTTCACGATAATTGAAAAAATGACACTATCTTTAAATTAATATTTAGTTAACTAAAATATTTTTAACTTAATTACATAAAATTAATTTATGAATTTGTAAATATTTTAATTCATTGTAAATCATAATATATAATATATAGAACTTTTTATTTACTTTGGAAATGATAAAAAATTAATAGAAAAAATATGTATTCTTACAATTTTAACAATATATCTTTTCAATTAAATAATACCGTTCGAACACGTTAATACTCATTCGAACAAATAATATTGCATTCGAATTAATTAATTTTCTGTTCGAATTAAATTTAATTAGTTCGAACGGTATAGATTTTTGGAGACGACCTAATTCGTCTCAGAATCTCCAGTTCGAACTACTATGTTTTAGTTCGAACGGATTTATAAGGTTTTCCATGTTTTGAGACGAAATTAAAATTTTGTCTCAGAAAAGTACTTTTAGGGACGAAATTAATTTCGTCCCTAAGAAATTTCGTCCCTAAAAATTAAATTTCTTGTAGTGACCCTATGTAATAAAGGAAAATGATACCATGTTGCTTGAGTTTGCCTCCTCAAATTGACCACTCATGTATTTTATTTATTTTTTATTTTTTTAACAGTTAAGGAAGTGACCATATTGATGTATTTTTTAAAAATATTTAAAAATTTTTAAAAAGGGTTTAAAAGAAAAAAGATAAAAATTAAAAATGTGCAAATGCACAAAGAGACACACCCAGTGGTACACACTGGATGGCATAGGAGAACCGTCCATATAATTGGTAAACACGAATTACTGTGATAAGCAAAAGATCTCCATCATATATAATTGGAAAATGATAAAATGCTGCCTGAATTTGCCCCCTTCAATTTGAATTTTTGTAATAAAATATGTGGATTGTGGAGGGATATATCAATCATTTCTGAACTTTCAAAACAGCGCATATGGGAACTCATGACTTGGACAACGCAAATTACTTTAAATAATCGAAAGATTCCCCCATCATATATAACTATGAACTGTGAAAAAAGAAAAAAAAAAGAAAAAAAGAATTGCACTAAAAATCCTAACAAAAAAATTAAATATATATTTTTTATATCATATATGTAGGGGTGTAACCGGTCCGGTTCGGTCCGGTTTTGTACAAAATCTAAGACTGAACCGGTAGGCACTGGTTTTGCATTTTTCAAAACCGATTACGCACCGATTTTCCTCCTAAACCGGTATTTCGGTCCGGTTTGGTCCGGTTTTCCGGTTTTAATAAAATACAAAATTTTTATAAAAATTCTGTTTAAAAGAAAAAACTGATTTAAAAAATTCTGTTTACCATTTACAAAAATCTACTTTGTAAAAAAAAATCTGTTATGTAAAAAAATTCTGCTATCAAAAATCTGGTTTATAAAAAAAAAAATCTGCTTTGTAAAAAATTCTGATATAAAAAATCTGCTTTATAAAAAAAATCTGTTATATAAACAAAATTCTCTATATAAAAAACTGCTATAAAACAAAAACTAAAATAAGAAATCTAGTGTAAAAAAAAAAATCTGCTATAATCCTATATTAGACTATTAGTATTAGTATATATATTAGTATTAGTTATAGCTATATAATATATTAGACAATATAATAGTATTAATATTAGACTATTAGTATAGCTATATGTTAGTGTTAGTTTTGATGATTTAGTATAACTATATTAGTATGAGTATAACTATAATCTATATTAGAATATTAGTATTAGTATATATGTGATTATTTTTTATGTGATTAAAAATTATATATAATATAAAATATATTATATATAATATTAATATATAAATAGTACCGGTCCGGTCTGGTTCGGTCTGGTCCAAAACTAACTGAAACCGAAACCGGATGGTTTCGGCCGGTTTTTCATTTATGAAAACCGGTTCCAGACCGAACCGTTCCAAAACCGGCACAACCGGTCCGGTCCGGTTTGGTCCGGGCCGGTTTTCCGATTTATCGGTTTTTTTTACACCCCTACATATATGTATGTATATATGCTTCGTTTTGAATAACTTATTTGATTGAAACTTGACCCCAAGCCAAGTGGGTGGAAAGAAAGTTCACGGAATAAATAATGAGAAGGGTTTATATCCATTACCCACATGGTCTTTAATTACATGATGTTAAGCATAGATTGGATCAAATGATTGAAAAAGTCTGATTATTTATAGCTTCCCTCAAACTTTACCCGTCGGGTAGGTTTAGATAGTGAGAAAAGAATTTTTTATTTTCAATGAAAGTTTAAAGTATTATTTTTTAATATTATTATTATTTTGAGATTTAAAAAAATTGAATTGAGATTTAAAAAAGTTGAATTGTTTGTTATATTTTGTGTAAAAATTTGAAAAAGTTATAATGATGATATGATATTAGATCAAAATTTTTGTCTCATCCCACAGACTTATGGGAACAAATTGGAGACGAAAAATCTTTTGAGACGAAAATCTTTAAATGTCTTTTTGTTTTAAAGTATTTTTTATGTATATTGAAAAAAATACAAAAAAAAAATGTAGACTATTAATAAATAAATAAATACAAATTTAAAAGAAAAACCTGATTGGTACAAATGATATTTTCGATGTACCTATCATTTTCTTTTTTATTTTTTTCTTTTTTATATATCATATGAGTTTAATAATTTTCTCCATCACGAGGAAAGCTGCTTCTGCGTGCAATATGAGTGGGAGGGCAGAATTGGTAGCTTTTCTAATTATAAACACGTATAAGGATGAAATATTAGACCAATTCAGCTACCAGACTTTTCCTAGTGAATGGAAGACGACGTACGCCATTAATTGGTATCTTCGACATATGAAAAGAATACAATATTCTTACGGATTGTGATGAGTTGTTATTATTATCTAATGGCTGTAATTAATTAAACTGATGAAATTAATTAAGAATTTTTCAGTAGTACTATTGGAGGATTTTTTTTTTCCCCTTCTTTTCTAATCAAGCTTGTATTAAAACTAAATAGGATTACTACAAGTTTACTAAATTAAGGAATAAATATTGTATGAGTTATGCATTGAATATTAATTAATGTATAACTTTGGTGTCAACATAATATATAATTGTGCTAATTCATCATGCATATATATATATATATATATATGGTTGTTTGGTATAAAATAATTATATGATTTTTTCTTTCAAACTTCGTTACCCATATAATATCTTTATTCTTCCAATCAGCTTTTATTTGCACCAATAATCTTATTATTATTATCATCATGATCGTGATGATCATCAAATTGGCTTGAGGCATCATAATTGACCATATAGGTTAATTATTTAATTTGTTTGTTGATTTTTAACCCTTTTTTTGTGCAAAATTAATCGTTGTTCTAATGTTTTGGTACAAGTACTCTCCCCATGCAGTACTGCATATTGGTAACGAATATATATATATATATATAAATATATATATATATATTAATATGTATGTATATATATATTAATATGTATGTATATATATATTAATATGTATGTATATATGCTTCATTTTTAATAACTTATTTAGTTGAAACTTGACCCCAAGCCAAGTAGGTGGAAAGAAAGTTCATGTAATAATGAGAAGGGTTTATAACCACACACGCGCGCGCACACACACACATATCTGTATGGTCTTTAATTATATAGAAATTATACTTGCAGTCGTGAGTGCGCAAGCACCACGCAATCATTTCAAAAAGGAGAAAAAATAAGAGACTCATATGAAAAAAATTTTAAGTTTTTAATAGTATATTTTATTTTTTTTCAACATGATTGCATGACGTTTGCGTTCTCAACGTAATATTACTCTTAATTACATGTTGTTAAGCATAGATTGGATCATATGATTGAAAAACTCTAATTATTTATAACTTCCCTCTTACTAATTTGCCACGTACGTTAGACTAGGCCCCATTTGTTTATCTAAACCTAAACTATCTTATCTCACATCATCTCACATTATAAGTTTTTCAAATTCTCATACAAAATATGATAAATAATTTATTTTTTTCAAATTTTAAAATAAAATTAATATTAAAAAATTATATTAAAATAATATTTTATTTAATTTTTAATAAAATATTTTATCTTATGTCATCTTAACTGTATAACCAAATAAGGCCTATAGCCCAAGCAGTTTGAAATTAAACCCGGCCAATAATAGAATGTCAAGTGAATTGAAGAAGCCTGATTACTCTTGGAGGCTTGACCCACAAAATTTTAAAAAACCAATTATTTTTTAAAATTTTTTTATAAGATAAATTCTATAAGATTTGTAATCTCTATCCCTGCAATTTCTCTTTTTAGTTTCTTCATTAAAATTATTAGATTTTCTGATCCTTCGTGTTTTGCGTTGAGTGGATCATTTCACATCTATTATTTAGAGGATTACCATAATTTGGGAGATTTCACTGAACATACCCAACAAAAGGTACTAATAAATAATAGACCACTGTGCGTAGTTACGCACGTGCATGCATGCAGTATATATCTTAGGGACTGTTTAAAATTGCGTTTAGAGTTTTAAAAAGTGTTTAAATAGTCTTAAAAATTCATTAACGAAAAAAATAAGTTATTTAAATGTTATATATTAAAATATTTTTTAATCTCAAATAAGCTAAAAAGCACGTTTGAGAAAAAGCATTATTTTTGTGCTTTTCTCCAAACGTACTTTTCTGAATAATCTGGAATGTAGTTTAAATTTTAGAAGACTGTTAATGGGCGAAAATACCCATATAACTTTTAGATAATTACAACTTAAACTTTTAAGGATATGATCATAATTTTTAAAAACACAAATTATTGTCATTTCTATCTCAGAAATCACTTTTTAAATTTGTTTTCAAATAAACATAACATATTTGAAAGTGTTTTTAAACGTATGGTTACTAAACAATAAATAAACTTTTAATATTAGAACTTGTTACTTAAGTTATAAGTTATAAGTTTTAAAGTTATAAGTTATATTTTTCACCGCAATCTCAAATATACACTTAGTCTGAAGAGCAGAAATAACTTATATTACTTATTCATATATAGGTAATATTTCTTTTGTCCTTTCAAAAAAATTACGAAAAAAGAAATAAAAAACAATTCCTCTCGTGACTCTCTCTAAAATAAAAATAAAAAATGCTAGCCCACATAGCTATTTTATTCGCTCCTCCCTCACTCTTCCTACATCCCACCTACCTCAAGTTTCGTGATCATGCACTCAACTTCCGTGGGTGACTCTTTCCATAGCTACTCCTCCTACGTGAAGATCTTCCGTGGGTTTTCTTTCTCTTATGGAGTGGATGTAGCGATATTGTTGACATGCCCCTGCGAGCCAAGCAATCCTCGAAGAACTGTGAGGCTCAATCGAAGTGTGGAAAATCTGAAAGTGGAAAGAGGCTTCGTAAAAATATCGGTCAGTTGGTTCTTGCTAGACAGAAAAGACACTTAAAGTGTTTTGGCATGAATTCGATCCTGCACGAAATGGTAATCAATATCAACATGTTTTGTGCGAGAATGCATCATCGGGTTCATCGAGAGGTAAGTAGCTCCCAAATTATCACAATAGAGACTCGGAGGCTTGGACAAAAAAATTCTCAATTATGATAAGAGGGACTGCATCTAGATTAGTTCACATGTTGCATGAGCTAAGGCTTTGTACTCAGCCTCAATGCTAGACCTTGCAATGGTGAACTGCTTCTTAGAGTTCCAACAAATCAAATTTTTGCCATAAAACACGCAGTACCCTCCAGTTGACTTTCTATCATCTGGGCATCCCCCAGTCAGCATCAGAGAAGGCAGCCAGTTGAGGAGAAGGCGAAGGTGTGATAAGTAGGCCATAGTCTAGAGTTTGCTTGAGATAGCGTAAAATACACTTCACAGTTTGCCAATGAGATACACGAGGTGCATGCATAGACTGGCATATCTGATTCACTGAGGAGGCCAGATCAGGTCTAGAGAAAAGTAAATATTGCAAACTACCCACCACACTCCTATATAGTGATGGGTCTTCCATAGAGGTAGAATCAAATGCAAAGAGTTTTGTAAAAGACGACATGGGTGTACTCACAGGTTTGCAATTTGTTATGTTAGTTTTCTTGAGCAAGTCAAGAATGTATTTTTTTTTTTTTGAGAAAGTACAAGACTAGTGGAACCACGGTGACATTCTATGCCCAAGAAATAATGAAGATCACCCAGATCTTTAAGAGGAAAATCAACACTTAACAATGAAATAAGCTAATCAAGAGCACGCGGGTTTGAACCAGTGAGAACCACATAATCAACATAAACTAAAAAATAAATGGTTACTGATTGATGTCGATATATAAACAAGGAAGTATCAGACTTTGACACAGCAAATCCCAAATCCAACAATTTTGAACTCAGACGTGCGTACCATGCACGAGGGGCCTGTTTGAGGCTGTATAACGCTCGATTGAGCTTGCAAACATAATGAGGAAATTGTGGGTGAATAAAACCAATGGGTTGTGAAATAAAAACATCCTCATCCAATGTCCCGTACAAAAATGCATTTTGCACGTCTAGTTGACGAATTGGCCAGCTAGAAGTAATGGCGACAGAGAGAACTAACTTGATCGATGTAGGCTTCACTATTGGGCTAAAAGTCTCTGAGTAGTCCAAGCCCTCAAGTTGGTTGTAGCCTTTGGCTACAAGTCTTGCTTTTCTACGCTTGATGGAGCCATTCGAGAAGTGTTTAGTCTTAAAAATCCATCGACAACCCACAAGGTTTTGAGAAGAAGGAGGAGGAACCAAGGTCCATGTATTATTAGAGAGGAGTGCATTGAACTCAAGTTGCATGGCTTTTCTCCATTCTAAAAATTTGGATGCCTCAGTGACAGAGGTGGGTTCATCCGGAGTAAAAACAGATGTTACATGAGCACGAGTTTGAGGCCAAGAAATGGTGCCATCTGTTCGAACTTTCGGGAAGTGAAGTTGGGATTTAACTCTGGTTTGCATAGGATGATTTGAAGTAGGTAGCGGCAGAGAGGGAGAATGTTGTTCGACAATAGGAGAAGGTGCCCTAGTTGATGGAGACGAAGGACTAGGTTTTGATGTGGGCTCGGAAGACTCTGAAGATGCTGGAGTTGTGATAGAGTGTGGGCCAGACAAAGTGGGAGAGGTAGGTATGGACTGAGAGTAAGAGTTGGGTCGTGGGGAAGGTAACAGAGGCCCACTGGGATTAGAGACGTGGGAAAGAATACCAGGAAGAATGACCGAATTAGTGGGTTGTGAAAAAATGAGGCCAGGAAGGATGGGCCAAGTAGAAGGTAACGAGATTGGAGATTGTTTTGAAAAATGAAACTCACACTCATCAAATAGTACATCACAAGAGATGTACATTCGGGCGGTAGGAACATGAAAGCATAAATACCCATGATGATCAGAACTATAGCCAAGAAATATGCATGCAATGGAGCGAAAATTCATTATATGTTTATTGTATGGTCTGAAGTTAGGCCAACAAATGCAGCCAAAAGTTTTCAAAAAATTATAATCTGGACACTCATGAATTAAGACTTCAAAAGGAGATTTATAATGTAAAACATGAGTGGGTAGCCGATTGATTAAGAAAACTGCAGTGGTAAAGGCATCAGACCAATATTTTTTAGGAGTATAAGAGTGAGCAAGCAATGCAAGTCCAGTCTCAACGATGTGCCGGTATTTTCTTTCAACCGAGCCATTTTGAGAGTGAGCATGGGGACATAATAAACGATGAGAAATACCAAAAGAGTGTAAAACAGTGTTGAGAGATCTAAATTCTCCACCCCAATCAGATTGTAAGGCATATATTTTTGTATTGAGAAGAGTTT
This sequence comes from Carya illinoinensis, assembly GCF_018687715.1. Taxonomy (NCBI): domain Eukaryota; kingdom Viridiplantae; phylum Streptophyta; class Magnoliopsida; order Fagales; family Juglandaceae; genus Carya; species Carya illinoinensis. The sequence continues at coordinate 3,558,810 of NC_056766.1, forward strand.
CTACATGACGTTTAAATGATAAAAAGATAGGGACTACATCATATTTACAATATAATGGAAATAAGCATGTAAACCTGCTATGATCATCAACAAAAGACAAATAATATCTAAAACCACCCCGTGAAAAGACTGGAGCAGGACCCTAAATGTCGGAAAAAAGAATTTGAAGCAAGACTATTGAACAAGAATCAGAATGAGCATATGGTAGTTGATGAAGCTTTGCTTGACAACAAGAAGAGCATAAGCCAAGCTTGGGAGATGACTTCACAGGAAGAGAAACTTGTGAAATTATTTGGTGAACAAGTTGCATGGATGGATGTCCTAATTGCATGTGCCATTGGGAAGGAGAAACACGAGCAGCAGTGTAAGCATGATGAGAGGATCGGTCATGAGGAAAGACATATATCCCATTGCTAGTAGGACCTTGAAGGAGGATTTTCGTGGTGCGGGAATCCTTCACATAAAAACAAGATGAACGAAACTCAAAAAAGACAAAGTTATCTGACTGAAATTAAATTTTTAGAAATAGAAGGAACATGATAGAGCTAAGAGAGAAGAAGATTGCCAGATGTAGTTGGAATATTGGACCTGCGGATAGGAAGAGAGCTGCCATCACTGACACAGACTTGTTCATCACCCTTGTACTCAGATGGATTAAGAGACAAATTAGAAAAATTGTGATTGAAGTGATGTGTAGCAGCAGAGTTTGGATACCAATTACCATCAAATGATGAAGCTGTATCGTTAGTAAAAGAAGGTGCAGATGTAAAATGAGTAGATAAAAAAGGATGTGGGGTTAATTGGTAGCTGTGATTAAACTGATGGTAACATGTGAGGGTTGTATGACCTTGTCTTTGACAAACCTAACATAAGGGACGATTTGGTAAAAACTAGGATTGATTGAACCAACCACCATCTCAGCCTCTACCATGTCCTCTATAACCTCCTCTGCCTCGAGACATACCCCTTCCTCTGTTACTGAAATTATTGGAGTTTTTGGAAGTGGAGTTGGCTGAAAATTCTGGGGGATGCAGTAAGGGTAGTCTGTTGATGGGATAATCTAGACTCATGGGTAAGTAAATGACTATAAACTTGTGAAGGGCTAAGCGGTTCGACCATTGTGGTAATTAACATTACAACTGAGTCAAAATTTGACCCCAAGCCAGCCAACAGAATTGTTATAAACTCACAAGAGGTTAAGATTTTACCACTAGCTGCAAGGGTGTCACGAAGAAGCTTAGCTTTCTGATAGTACTCAGCAATAGAATTTGAACCTTTCTTGAGTGTAGTCAACTGATATTGAATCTGCATAATTCGAGATTGGGACTTTGCTGCAAAGATATTCTCTAGGATTGTCCAGATTTCTCGAGATGTGGAGGCTTCAAGATACTGGGCTATCAAGGTTTCAGACAGTGAAGAAATAAGGATGCTCATAATGACCTGATCTTGTTGTTTCCAGGCTAAGTAATTAGTACTGGGTTTTGTGGAATTTTTGTTGAGTAGCCGGGGGGTGTCGATAGATCCATTAATATAACCATAGAGATTCTATCATTTGAGGTAAGGCATGAGTTGAGCCGTCCACAAAAGACAGTTATCATGGTTTAACTTAACAGTGATAAGATGAGTAGAAGAAGGAAGGGAAAAGCTGGGCGGATGTGAAGGTGGAGCAGGAAGTGGAGATGTTTCGGCCAGGGTAGAGTCTAGACACGAGTCTTTTTATAGGCTCTGATACCATAATAAAAACAGAGGCAAGAGATGTAAAATAGAAATATTCATGCGATTTTCATTGATTTCATATGTAGTACAGTGGTGATATTTATATACAAATAAAGAGAGAATATTCTTGGTATAACAGAAAGTGACACGTATGAATTCACAAGGTATTCTAGAGCATTCCAGACTTGTATTCCTGGGCTGTATTCGGTGAAGGGGCTAGGCTATCTTTCTCTTCTGGAGTGGATCTAGTGATTTTGTTAACATAGAGGAATATTTCAGAAAATACTTTTGTATTCTTCTTTTGAGAGGCTTTTCTTGCATGATGCCAACTACCACTATATATAGTGATGAGCTGATAAATATTTTATAAGGGAATTGTGGGGAACGGGGATCCGATTTGATATCCTTCATTAGAGAGAGACGATGCTAGTTGCAAATCCTGCAAGGTATTTGGGCATTCAACCAAATTTTATGCGTGTGAAGACTATTTTAAGTCCTTTTTTTTTTTTTTCCACGTTATTCCCTTAGAATGTGAAGAATGTGCTCTCTTCCTTTATTTTCACAGGTGAGATGAGTTTAGATAAAAGTTAAAAGTTAAACAAAATTTTGTTAAAATGTATTTTATTATTATTATTATTACTTTGAGATTTGAATGAATTTTTTATTATATTTTGTGTGAGAATTTGAAAAAATTATAATGATGAGATTAGATGAAATATTTTCACTATCCAAACCCGACTAATCATGTTATGGAATTTTAGTAGAAAGTGTTGTTTAAACACCTAGAGTGTTCCACTTCTTTTAGCTCTTAGTTTTCATCAAAGCTTGTATTTTTGTTACATTTTGAAGAGGATTAGGCTGCGTGTGTGCGTGGGAGCTAGTTCTCTGTTATGAGTGGAGACAAAACGGTGAACAGTGAGTCATGCACCGTTTCTTCTCTTGGCATGTTAGGCGCCACTCACAGACACGCACAGTGTCTGCAGCAAGTGACGCCTCAGTTTCTTCCGTAAATCACTGCACCGAAAAAAAAAATTGTAGGCTGCTCTCTCCTATAAATAGGAGAGAGCTCAGTTGGTGTGTGTAGCAGAGAAGTGCAGCAGAGAGAAAACAGAGTGTGTGCTGCGTGTGTGTGCAGAATAGAGTGTGGGAGAGAAAGAAGAGAGAAACAGAGTGGGTGAGCAGAGAGAGATTTCTGTAAAAATTATTTTCATAGTGAAATTACAGCATCTGTGGACATAGGCAATTGCCGAACCACGTTAAATTTCGTCCCTCCTTTATTTAGAATCGTCTCTGTGTCAGAAAAGCTCCCAACAACTGGTATCAGAGCACTGGTTCGAGCTGTCTGAAAATTTAAGTTGTTCAAAATCAATTTTTGACAACTCCACTGTGTTCCTCGCGTCGAGACGAATCCGTTGCCGCAAACGGAATCGAAAACGAAGGTCGGACGAGCCTACACGCTCTCCTAGAAGATAGGCGCGTGCATCTGCTACAACCCACGCGCCCCACGCGCTCCAGAGGTTGAAGACGCGTGACGACATGCGCCACACGCGCCCCCACGCACCCTATAGAGGTTCAGCACGTGTGTCACACGCGCCCCACTCTCCCCCACGCGCACACAATACTATAGCGCGTGTATTACACGCGCCCATGCGTTTGCCCACGTGCACTGTGATGCGCGTGTATCTCACGCTCCAGACAGATCAGAACCGTCCATTTTTCAGATCTGTTTTCGGCTAGATCTAAGCCATTCGGAGTCCGATTTTGACGATCAAATAGTGCTTTCCAACTATTTGGATCATTCCAGACTCATCTGTACAGTCAAAATTTTGAGATTCAGCATCAGTACATTGGATCTGAACCATCCACGTGTTGCAGATCATTTTGGGCTAGATCATGCCAGTTGGAGTTCCATCGCGACGATCAAATAGTATTGACAAACTATTTGGATCATTCCAGACTCGTTTCCAGCTAATTCGAGTGTTTCAGATGCAGCGGTGATCTTTGTTTGTTTAAATTTGAACTCATTTGTAAAGTTATGGCTGGAGAAGAAGCTAAAGGTGTTGGTATCGAGAAATTTGACGGTACAGACTTTGCCTACTGGAGAATGCAGATAGAGGATTATCTCTATGGGAAGAAACTACATCTTCCACTCCTAGGAAGAAAGCCAGATGACATGAGCAATAAAGATTGGAGTTTCCTTGATAGACAAGTGTTGGGAGTCATTCGACTAACACTGTCAAGATCAGTTGCACACAATGTGGGAAAGGAAAAGACCACGGTGGATTTGATGAAAGCTCTATCAGACATGTACGAGCAACCATCAGCCAATAACAAAGTGCATTTGATGTACAAGCTATTCTACTTGAGAATGGCAGAAGGAACTCCAGTTATTCAGCATCTGAATGAGTTCAACACCATCATCAATCAATTAGCTTCAGTGGGGATTGAATTTGATGATGAAGTACGTGCACTGATTGCTCTAGCTCAATTACCAAAAAGCTGGGAGGCCATGAGAACAGCTGTTAGCAATTCTTATGGCAAAACAAAGATGAAGTATCAAGATATCCGGGACCATATTCTTAGCGAGGAAGTTCGCAGAAGAGATACAGGAGAAGCATCAACTTCCAGTTCTGCCTTAAACCTCGAGACGAGAGGTAGAGGAGCTAGTAGAAGTTCAAATCGGGGCAGGTCGAAGTCCCGAAGAGGCAGAAGTAAATCTAGATCCAGAAAACAAGTACAGTGCTGGAATTGTGGCAAGATTGGCCACTTCAAAAATAATTGCAAGGAAGCTAAAAAGAAGAATGAGCATGACTCTGTTAATGCCACAACAGAAGATCTCCAAGATGCCTTACTTCTTTCAGTCGACAACCAAATTGAATCTTGGGTGTTAGATTTAGGAGCCTCGTTCCACACTACAGCACACCGAGAAATCATGCAGAATTATGTCACTGGTGATTTCGGGAAGATGTACTTAGCAGATGGTGAAGCGTTGGAAATCGAAGGCATGGGAGATGTACCAATCAATCTGCCCAATGGAAGTGCTTGGTTGCTACAGAAGGTGCGACATGTTCCTAAGCTCATGAGGAACCTGATTTCTGTAAGACAAGTTGATGCTGATGGGCATTCGGTACTATTTACCGGTGGCACGTGGAAGATAACAAAAGGAGCTATGGTAGTAGCTCGAGGCACAAAAACAGGTACTCTATACATGACTTCAAGTATTAGACATACTGTTGCAATTGCTAACGCAAATGCCAACCTATGGCATCAAAGGCTTGGTCACATAAGTGAGAAAGGAATGAAAGTACTATTATCCAAGGGGAAGTTACCAAAGTTAGAATCAACTGATTTCGACATGTGTGAAGGTTGCATTTTTGGGAAGCAGAAAAATGTTAGTTTCCTGAAAAATAGTAGAACTCCAAAATCTACAAAGTTGGAGTTGGTGCACACAGATTTGTGGGGGCCATCCCCAGTCGCTTCTCTTGGAGGATCGCGGTACTATGTTTCATTTATTGATGACTCAAGCAGGAAAGTATGGGTTTATTTTTTGAAAAATAAATCTGACACATTTGATACTTTTAAGAAGTGGAGAGCCATGGTTGAAAATGAAACAGGCTTGAAGTTAAAATGTCTGAGGTCAGACAATGGAGGAGAGTACATCGACGGAGGGTTCAAAGCATTCTGTGCTGCAAATGGGATTAGATTTCAGAAGACTATTCTCGGGACACCGCAGCAGAATGGCGTAGCTGAACGCATGAACAAAACTCTCAACAAACGTGCCAGAAGCATGAGGCTGAATTCAGGATTGCCTGAATGTTTTTGGGCTGATGCAATTAACACTGCAGCCTATTTGATTAATAGGGGACCTTCAGTTCCCTTAAAGTTCGATCTACCAGAGGAAGTCTGGAGCGGAAAGAAGGTAAATCTTTCCCATTTGAAATTTTTTGGCTGTTTATCATATGTTCACATAGATTCTACTGATCGTAACAAGTTAGAAGCCAAATCTAGAAAATGTTTTTTCATCGGTTATGGTGATGAAGAATTTGGTTATCGATTTTGGGATGATAAAAATCGCAAAATCATCAGAAGTAGAAATGTGATATTTAATGAGCAGATTCTGTACAAAGCTAAGTCACAAGCTGAATCTGAAGAGCAGCCAAAGAAACCTGAGGTCGTTGACTTTGATGTTACTCGAGTCAACACTGATCAGAATGAGGATCAAGAAAATGTTGATACACAGATCGAACAACGTACACCACTCACTGTTATTCGAAGATCTTCAAGGACAATCAGGCCACCACAGCGGTTCTCACCATCTCTGCACTACATCCTGCTAACAGATAGTGGTGAACCGGAAAGTTATGATGAAGCTCTACGAATTGAAGATTCGATTAAGTGGGAGAAAGCCATGCAAGATGAGATGGAGTCACTGATGTCAAATCAGACATGGGAGCTAACTAAGCTTCCAAAAGGCAAGAAGGCTTTGCACAATAAATGGGTGTACAGAATTAAGGAAGAACATAATGGTAGCAAGCGCTACAAAGCCAGAATGGTCGTAAAGGGATTTCAACAAAAAGAAGGTGTCGACTATACAGACATTTTCTCCCCAGTTGTAAAATTGACTACGATCAGGCAAGTGTTGGCAATTGTGGCTGCAGAGAATCTACATCTTGAGCAGTTAGATGTGAAGTCTGCATTCCTTCATGGTGATTTGGAGGAAGACATCTATATGCACCAGCCACAAGGATTCTCAGAGAAGGGAAAAGAGAATCTAGTTTGCAAACTGAAGAAGAGCTTGTATGGCCTAAAACAAGCTCCACGACAATGGTACCGGAAGTTTGACAACTTCATGTGCAGTAATGGATTTACAAGACTGTAGGCTGACCATTGTTGCTATATGAAGAACTTTGACAACTCTTATATTATCCTACTGTTGTATGTGGATGATATGCTCGTTGCAGGGTCAAGCATCGAGGAGATCAATAAACTGAAGAAGCAGTTGTCAAAGCGATTTGAGATAAAGGATTTGGGTGCTGCAAAACAAATCCTTGGTATGAGAATTATTAGAGACAGGTTTAATGATACTCTCAAGCTCTCGCAGGAGGAGTATGTGAAGAAGGTGCTCAGAAGGTTTAACATGGACAAGGCGAAACCAGTGAGCACACCCTTAGCTAGTCACTTTCGACTAACTAAGGATCAGTCGCCAAAGACGGAGGAAGAGCAAGAATGCATGAACAGAATACCCTATGCATCTGCTATTGGTAGTCTTATGTACGCCATGGTCTGTACAAGCCCAGACATTGCACAAGCAGTGGGAGCTGTGAGCAGGTACATGAGTAATCCAGGAAAGCAGCATTGGGAAGCAGTCAAGTGGATTTTAAGATATCTACAAGGCTCTTCAGATATGTCACTATGCTTTACAAAAGCAGGTTTAAAACTACAGGGATATGTAGATGCTGATTTAGCAGGTGACGT